>NW_027442440.1:0-117733 GCF_048569485.1 Anomaloglossus baeobatrachus | reverse complement strand
ACTAGTGTAACTATCCGGGAAAGGGGGTGTGTGTGTGTGTTATGTCTGTGACTAACTGGCTAGTCCAGGGCGTCACACTTGCACCCCCTTCTTGTGATGTGAAGGTGTGTAGTCAGTGCCTACGTGTAATTCCTGACACCACTCCTCTGGCTGACTTGGTGAGCTGTCACTGACTGGGTGGGGTGCAGTAATGGTGGATGCTGCTGCTGCTTGGATAGCATGTGTATCTACTGTGAACAGCTTATCAATGGTGGCAAATCGGGGCAGCTTAACCTCTTGCTCTCCGCAGTTCAACACTCTCACGCGCACTCTTCCCTTCCGTATTAATGAATAAAACTGTGATATAAATAGTATATAGATACCCCACAAATGCAGATAAAGGTAGGTTATGGGAAAAGGGAGAAGAGGGAAACAGGAAAATAGTGTAATAAAGTATACCTTCCAGGGGGGAGAGGAAATGGCAGCACAGCCAGTGGAGGTGAAGCAAGGGGAAGCCTGCAACTAAATTGTTGAGAGCATTATCACATGGTGACTGAGCCTGATTGTAACGGGAGCATAGAGGTGCCGATCCTGTCTTACCTGCGTTGGTGTAGAAGTGGGTTTCCAGTGGTGGAGTCAGCTGTGTGCAGTGGTGGCTGTGGGTTCTTTTATGTGCGACCGTAGTAATAGCTGCGCCCACTTCCTGTATGGGAGTGGAATGCAGTGAGGCTAATGGAACGCACGTCCACGTGCCGCGCCCCTGAAGGTAATACCGATCATTGAATACAAAAAAATTTCTCATACTACTGTATGGGGGTCCCTATATTTAATATGATATCCAAGCCACAGCATCCACCGTTACTTCACCACACCCATTCAGTGACAGCTCACCAAGTCAACCAGAGGAGTGGTGTAAGGAATTACACGTAGGCACTGACTCCACACCTTCACATCACAAGAAGCGGGTCCACAGGGTAGTGCAAGAATACGAGCAAGTCTTCAGCAAACATCCGCTAGACTTTGGGAGAATAAAAGGGGTCCATATTCATGGTTTAAGAACTTGGGTTCTAACGTGCCCAGAGTATGCTCCACTCTATGCTCCCTTTACAATCAGGCTCAGTCACCATGTGATAACGCTCTCAACTCTTTAGTTGCAGGCTTCCTTTTGCTTCACCTCCACTGGCTGTGCTGCCATTTCCTCTCACCCCCAGAAGGTATACTTTATTACACTATTTTCCTCTTTCCCTGTTCCCCCTTTTCCCATAACCTACCTTTATTTACAATTGTGGGGTATCTATATGATATTTACATCATAGTTTTATTCATTAGTGCGGAAGGGAAGAGTGCCCGTGAGAGTGTTAAACTGCGGAGAGCAGGAGGTTAAGCTGCCCCGACTTGCCACCATTGATAAGCTGTTCACAGTAGATACACATGCTATCCAAGTAGCAGCATCCACTATTACTGCACCCCACCCAGTCAGTGACTGCTCACCAAGTCAGCCAGAGGAGTGGTGTAAGGAATTACACGTAGGCACTGACTCCACACCTTCACATCACAAGAAGCGGGTCCACAGGGTAGTGCAAGAATACGAGCGAGCAAGTCTTCAGCAAACATCCGCTAGATTTTGGGGGAATAAAAGGGGTCCAACACTACATCCCCACAGGTGCACACCCACCCATCAAAGAGAGCTATAAGCCAATACCACCTTCACATTACCAGTGTACCAAGGACATGTTGAGCAACATGAAGGCGGCTGGGGTTATCCGTGACAGTTGTAGCCTTTGGGCAGCTCCGTTGGTCCTGTTAAAGAAGAAGGACAGCACCACTCCCCCGTATTGAGGAATCGCTAGCTGCATTGAGAACTGCAAATTATTTTTCTACCCTTGATCTCACTAGTCACTATTGGCTAGTGTCCGTTGCTGAGGCAGACCGGGGGAAGACCGCCTTTGCCACCCCTATGGCGCTGGAGGTCGGCAGACTGTTGTTCAAAAGCAGTGTCTGACGAACAAATTTGCTTCATCCTGAGGAACTGGCCAGTCGGTACGGCCCGGATGGTGGAGGGGGTATGAGCAGAAGAAGCATGCAGCAGTGCGTTGACTGATGTTTCCTTCCTATGGACGTCGGTCTGAACAATTCGCTCAGAACCGAATGAAATTTTAATATCCAGGAAGTCAACGCAACTGCTGCTATGCTTATGCGTCAATCTGATGTTAAAGGTGTTGTTATTAAGTTCCTTCTCAAAACCTAGCTGTCTCCCGTTCCATCTCGCGTCCGCTCGTCGGGCTCCCCAATACACATAAGAGTGGCCAAGGATCCAGACCAGGGAAGGAAGAGGGGGTGCTTCTGCAATACAAAATGTACAGACGACACCATTTTATTGCCTCACCAAACCAAATTGACAAAAAACACACACTCTCACCCCCCCCATTGCTACCCTAATACCCCCCCTTTTCCCCTCAATTGCCAACAACCACCTGGGGACGTACATACGACTTAAAGCGCTGCGACTTCCACCTACCAATCTGCTTAACTGTCTCCTCCGGTAGGCCGCATATAGAGGCCTCCGTCGCTGCCCCAATCCGAAAGACTTCGGATCTAACCCCAACGACTTCAAACATGCCCTAAAAACACTCACAAATTGGTATCTCGATAAAAAGGACCCATCCTCGTGACATAATAAGGGGCCATCCACCTTCGGACGGATCTGTTGAAAATTCCCGAGACACTTGAACGGGCACATATCAGATGCCACAACCATCCCCAAACGGACTAGTCTACCCACACCTCTCTGATCAGTTTTCGATTTCCTAATCCAAAATTCAACTCCGTTTTCCACTGACATAATGTCACCCCAATCCAAGCCCCCGGGGAACGCCTTACTGGGCGATACCAACTCCCCAACCCGCAGGGCTCTAAAAAACGCCAAAGAAAGGCTAACTTAAACAAACTCACCTCAAACGGAGATAGACAAACCCCCCACAACGCCCTACCCAGCCGGGTAGGGACCCAGCCCAGCCCAGCTGGGACCCAGTTTGAGCGAGGAACGGAACAAGTCCTTCCCACACCAAGGTTTGCAGGCCCTACCTCAGTCAGGGTTTCACCCACACTCTACAGCTCCGGAATGTCATGCTCTTCAGCCTCCTCCTCCTCCTGCGCATCCTCATCCACTTTACCCTCCACACCAGTCCCAAGCTGGAAGCACTGCAGCACTGCCTCGGCGAAGCGGCAACAGACTGTGCTGCAGCTAATCTGCATAGGTGACAAACCCCACAATGCAGAAGAGGTGTGGACAGCTCTAAAACAGCATGCAGATCACTGGCTCACACCTCTGAACCTAAAGCCAGGAAAGGTTGTGTGTGACAATGGCCGGAACCTGGTGGCGGCTTTGAGGCGAGGCCAGCTGACACATGTTCCATGCATGGCCCATGTGCTCAACCTCGTGGTTCAGCGGTTTCTAAAGTCATACCCAGAGCTGTCTGATCTGCTGGTAAAAGTTCGCTGCCTGTCTGCACATTTTCGAAAGTCACCTACTGCTTCAGCCGGCCTTGCCGGCTTTCAGCGTCGTTTGCATCTTCCGGCTCACAGACTGGTGTGTGATGTCCCCACGCGTTGGAATTCAACTCTGCACATGTTGATCAGGATATGTGAGCAGAAGAGGGCAGTTGTTGAGTACCTGCATCACCTAAGCCGTCGGGAAATGGGTCAAACTCCACACATAACACCTGAGGAGTGGAGATGGATGTCCGACCTATGTACCATCCTCCAAAACTTTGAGGACTCCACCAAGATGGTGAGCGGCGATGACGCCATTATTAGCGTCACCATACCGCTTCTCTGCCTTCTAAAACGGTCTCTGCTCAAAACCAAACATGATGCATTGCAGGCGGAACACGATGAGTTGGAGCAAGAAACAGTAGTGGGTGTGGGTGATAACACACAGTCCAGCCTCGTCTCATCACAACGTGCAGTGGAGGACTATGATGAGGAGGAGGATGAAGACATGGAGCAACTCTCCGGCCAAATTGAGGATATGACATGCATACCAATCATATGCTCAGTTCAGCGTGGCTGGCCAGAGGACAGGGTAGATGATGAGGAGGAGGAGGAGGAGGAGGAGGAGGAGAAGGAGGAGGACAGCATGTTCAGTCATCGTGTTGGTCTGGATACTGAAGTGATGGCTGTTAAGAGTCTGGCGCACATGGATGACTTTATGGTAAGCTGCCTGTCTCGTGACCCTCGCGTTAAGAACATCTTGGCCGACAATCATTACTGGTTGGTAACACTGTTAGACCCACGCTACAAGGAGAACTTTATGTCTCTTATTCCCGAGGCGGAGAGGTCAGCCAAAATGCAGCAGTTCCGGAAGGCCATAGTCACGGAAGTAGGCAAAGCATTCCCTTCACAAAACGCTAGCGTCATAATTGTAACACTATTAGTTAAAAGAAAGGGATAAAATGTAAAAAAAAACAAAATAAGGCATGACTTTTTTTTAACATCAAATTTTTTTTTTTTAGATTTAACCAAAGAATGTGCACATTTGTTATAATAAACAAGTGAAAAATGTTGAAAATCAGTCATCCAAAGGTGTGTGAAAAAAATATATATATATGGTACCAATAAAAATGTCACTTTGTCCTGCAAAGAATGCAGCCCCCCAAATTATTTTTTTCCTCTGTGCGGCCCATACACCCAGCCGAGTTTGAGACCCCCTGCCTTACACTATATAGATATCATGTTCATTCCCCATCTATCTTGCTCAGGAGAGCATCTCCCTCCCCCGGCACCAAGAGCAGCTCATATTGAATTGTTACATTGACTAGTAACACTGCACACAGAAATGCACCTTAATATTCCACTGTTAACCCTTTCCTCCCAGCAGTAACACACAACTCCTCACCTTGATATCATGGTGATTTATGGTCAGAATGACTTCAATGCGATCAGTGATTTCTATTCTAGCTCTGCTCACATAGATTTTATATCCACACTCAACTATAGGCCGTTCTTCATATTTTGGGGGCTTTTAGTCAGATATACTAGTTTGTGCCTGTATAGTATTGGTGTAGATGGGAGTGTAGGGCATGGGTTACATGGCACTGTGGTGGGATACTGATGGGAGGTATTGGTGCTGTGTTTGATGCTTCTACTGGGTATTTTCCTACAAATACTGGAACAGCTCACTGCTTAGAATGATCCTTCCCAGCTCTATAATATATTATATATACCCCACAATGCAGGCTCACACACACATTTGTCTCAAGTGTGTTGTAGGGACACAGATACAGTCTTGGTCATGTGACTAAAGGCTACTTTACACACTGCGATATCGGTCCCGATATCGCTAGTGTGGGTACCCGCCCCATCTGTTGCGCGACACGGGTAAATCGCTGCCCATGCCGCACAACACCGACCAGACCCGTCACACATACTTACCTGACCGGCGACGTCGCTGTGACCGGCGAACCGCCTCCTTTCTAAGGGGGCGGTCCGTGCGGCGTCACAGCGACGTCACTGAGCGACCGCCCAATAGCAGCGGAGGGGCGGAGATGAGTGGCCGGAACATCCCGCCCACCTCCTTCCTTCCTCATAGCGGCTGGGAGGCAGGTAAGGAGAGGTTCCTCGTTTCTGCGGTGTCACACGGAGTGATGTGTGCTGCCGCAGGAGCGACGAACTACATCGTTACTGCTGCAGTAACGATAATCGAGAATGGAGACCCATGTCACCGATGAGCGATTTTGCACGTTTTTGCAACGATGCAAAATCGCTCATCGGTGTCACACGCAGCAACATCGCTAATGCGGCCGGATGTGCGTCACAAATTCCGTGACCCCAACGACTCCGCATTAGCGATGTCGCAGCGTGTAAAGCCCCCTTTAGTGGGAGTGGTGTACAGGGTCTTAGCAGTAAAGAGTATTCCATATTTCTGCCAGATACCCACAGAGATATTGAAATCTGAAAAAAGAGACTTCTGCTCATTGAAGGTAAGAACTGCTCACATAGCGTTCAACTCCACAGCAAACGAGTGCTCTAGCACTGGCATCTCAGCAGGGATATTCCCCTACTACACATGTGTGTCTGGGTCGCTGTGACAGTTTACAGGACATAACTCAAGGCACCTAGATAGAAGGCAGAGGTACTGGGATTGGTTGGTTTTTGGTGACGGAGGTGCAGGGGCTGGCGCCCATGTGCAGTGCTGGCTAAGGTATATTGATGATATTTTGATTTTTTGGCAGGGCACTGTGGAGCAGCTCGAGACATTTATGGAGGAACTTAATAACAACACCTTTAACATCAGATTGACGCATAAGCATAGCAGCAGTTGCGTTGACTTCCTGGATATTAAAATTTCATTCGGTTCTGAGCGAATTGTTCAGACCGACGTCCATAGGAAGGAAACATCAGTCAACGCACTGCTGCATGCTTCTTCTGCTCATACCCCCTCCACCATCCGGGCCGTACCGACTGGCCAGTTCCTCAGGATGAAGCAAATTTGTTCGTCAGACACTGCTTTTGAACAACAGTCTGCCGACCTCCAGCGCCATAGGGGTGGCAAAGGCGGTCTTCCCCCGGTCTGCCTCAGCAACGGACACTAGCCAATAGTGACTAGTGAGATCAAGGGTAGAAAAATAATTTGCAGTTCTCAATGCAGCTAGCGATTCCTCAATACGGGGGAGTGGTGCTGTCCTTCTTCTTTAACAGGACCAACGGAGCTGCCCAAAGGCTACAACTGTCACGGATAACCCCAGCCGCCTTCATGTTGCTCAACATGTCCTTGGTACACTGGTAATGTGAAGGTGGTATTGGCTTATAGCTCTCTTTGATGGGTGGGTGTGCACCTGTGGGGATGTAGTGTTGGACCCCTTTTATTCCCCCAAAATCTAGCGGATGTTTGCTGAAGACTTGCTCGCTCGTATTCTTGCACTACCCTGTGGACCCGCTTCTTGTGATGTGAAGGTGTGGAGTCAGTGCCTACGTGTAATTCCTTACACCACTCCTCTGGCTGACTTGGTGAGCAGTCACTGACTGGGTGGGGTGCAGTAATAGTGGATGCTGCTACTTGGATAGCATGTGTATCTACTGTGAACAGCTTATCAATGGTGGCAAGTCGGGGCAGCTTAACCTCCTGCTCTCCGCAGTTTAACACTCTCACGGGCACTCTTCCCTTCCGCACTAATGAATAAAACTATGATGTAAATATCATATAGATACCCCACAATTGTAAATAAAGGTAGGTTATGGGAAAAGGGGGAACAGGGAAAGAGGAAAATAGTGTAATAAAGTATACCTTCTGGGGGTGAGAGGAAATGGCAGCACAGCCAGTGGAGGTGAAGCAAAAGGAAGCCTGCAACTAAAGAGTTGAGAGCGTTATCACATGGTGACTGAGCCTGATTGTAAAGGGAGCATAGAGTGGAGCATACTCTGGGCACGTTAGAACCCAAGTTCTTAAACCATGAATATGGACCCCTTTTATTCTCCCAAAGTCTAGCGGATGTTTGCTGAAGACTTGCTCGTATTCTTGCACTACCCTGTGGACCCGCTTCTTGTGATGTGAAGGTGTGGAGTCAGTGCCTACGTGTAATTCCTTACACCACTCCTCTGGTTGACTTGGTGAGCTGTCACTGAATGGGTGTGGTGAAGTAACGGTGGATGCTGTGGCTTGGATATCATATTAAATATAGGGACCCCCATACAGTAGTATGAGAAATTTTTTTGTATTCAATGATCGGTATTACCTTCAGGGGCGCGGCACGTGGACGTGCGTTCCATTAGCCTCACTGCATTCCACTCCCATACAGGAAGTGGGCGCAGCTATTACTACGGTCGCACATAAAAGAACCCACAGCCACCACTGCACACAGCTGACTCCACCACTGGAAACCCACTTCTACACCAACGCAGGTAAGACAGGATCGGCACCTCTATGCTCCCGTTACAATCAGGCTCAGTCACCATGTGATAATGCTCTCAACAATTTAGTTGCAGGCTTCCCCTTGCTTCACCTCCACTGGCTGTGCTGCCATTTCCTCTCCCCCCTGGAAGGTATACTTTATTACACTATTTTCCTGTTTCCCTCTTCTCCCTTTTCCCATAACCTACCTTTATCTGCATTTGTGGGGTATCTATATACTATTTATATCACAGTTTTATTCATTAATACGGAAGGGAAGAGTGCGCGTGAGAGTGTTGAACTGCGGAGAGCAAGAGGTTAAGCTGCCCCGATTTGCCACCATTGATAAGCTGTTCACAGTAGATACACATGCTATCCAAGCAGCAGCAGCATCCACCATTACTGCACCCCACCCAGTCAGTGACAGCTCACCAAGTCAGCCAGAGGAGTGGTGTCAGGAATTACACGTAGGCACTGACTACACACCTTCACATCACAAGAAGGGGGTGCAAGTGTGACGCCCTGGACTAGCCAGTTAGTCACAGACATAACACACACACACACCCCCTTTCCCGGATAGTTACACTAGTCAGACACAAAACCGTTGTTGCCTCCCTCCAGGGGCTGATGTCCACACCAGGTGGGGCGGTGCCAGGCGGTTGGCCCCACCCACCAAGGAGTTCACAGGCCTGGAGGTGGGAAAACCAGTTAGTTAGTTGAAGTTCAGTTAAGAGTTGAACCGTGGAGGTAGTGAGTTCAGGGAACAGCCCAGTTTTGGGTAGGAGTGCAAAACTGCTAGTGTCTGGGTCAGATCCCAGGCACTATGGGGAGATAAGGTATGCACACCAGTGACTATGTAAGGGGAATACATGAAATAGCAGAAACTGCTGTGTGAATACTGACTTGAAAAATTCAATAGCTATATGCAAGAGTGAATATGTGAAAAATGGAATCTGCATTACTGCCATGAACATATGAATCAAGAGAAATTTAGCTACTGAATTGATCAATGCAATAGAGCCCCAACACTACGCCAAAGTATTTCTCTACGTTGGGGTCCCTAGCTTGTGTGTGTCCTCTCATGCAGTTAAAAAACCTACCGTGTATGGGAAGCTGAGACCCAGGCTATTTATGCGTATGATATGGATTGGCAATAGGTGTGGTTGGGGAGGGTTCACAAACGAAAAAATACTAACAAATAGGAATAACGTTTGGAACACCATTCTAAGTCCGAACTGGGTGCAAAAACCTAAAAAAACATCACTATGGGGAGATAAGGTATGCACACCAGTGACTATGTAAGGGGAATACATGAAATAGCAGAAACTGCTGTGTGAATACTGACTTGAAAAATCCAATAGCATTAATTCACATAATCCTAGTGACTGCGCACACAACATGGCCAAACGAAAACAAAAGACAGTACCTGGCCATTCAATCAAATGGAAACTCATAGGCAACACAGTCCATTAGACTAGGCAATTACATGCAGCCAAACAAAGTTCATGGGCCTTGCCTCAGAGTCGAACCCACAACCTCTTGGAGAACAAGCAAAGAGCCTACCACTAAACCAACTCAGTGAAGTTGGAAACCGACTCTACATTAATTAACATAATCCTAGTGACTGCGCACACAACATGGCCAAACAAAAGCAAAAGACAGTACCTAGCCTATCAATCCAATAGAAACTCATAGGTAACACAGTACATTGGACTAGGCAATTACATGCAGCCATACAAAGCCCATGGGTCTTGCCCCAGAGTCGAACCCAAAAACTCTCGTAGCCAGGGCAAAGAGCCTACCACTACACCAACACAGAGAAGTAGGTGAATGACTCTACATTAATTCACATAATCCTAGTGACTACGCACACAACATGGCCAAACAAATGCAAAAGACATTATCTGGCCTATCAATCCAATGGAAACTCATAGGCAACACAGTCCATTAGACTAGGCACTTACATGCAGCCATGTAAAGTTCATGGGCATTGCCTCAGAGTCGAACCCACAACCTCTTGGAGAACAAGCAAAGAGCCTACCACTAAACCAACTCAGAGAAGTTGGAAACCGACTCTACATTAATTAACATAATCCTAGTGACTGCGCACACAACATGGCCAAACAAAAGCAAAAGACAGTACGTGGCCTATCAATCCAACGGAAACTCATAGGTAACACAGTACATTGGACTAGGCAATTACATGCAGCCATACAAAGCCCATGGACCTTGCCCCAGAGTCAAACCCACAACCTCTCATAGCCAAGGCAAAGAGCCTACCAATACACCAACACGGAGAAGTGGAAAACCATTTCTACATTAATTCACATAATCCTAGTGACTGCGCACACAACATGGCCAAACAAAAGCAAAAGACAGTACCTGGCCTATCAATCCAATGGAAACTCATAGGCAACACAGTCCATTGGACTAGACAATTACATGGAGACATACAAAGTCCATGGGCCTTGCCTCAGAGTCAAACCCACAACTTCTCGCAGCCAAGCAAAAAGCCTACCACTACACTAACACAGAGAAGTGGGAAACTGATTCTACATTAATTCACATAATCCTACCGACTGCGCACACAACATGGCCAAACAAAAGACAATACCTGGCCTATTCATTCAATGAAAACTCATAGGCAACACAGTCCATTGGACTAGGCAATTACATTCAACCATACAAAGTCCATGGGCTTTGCCTCAAAGTCAAACCCACAACTTCCTGTAACCCAAGGAAAGAGCCTACCACTACACCAACACAGAGAAGAGAATGACTCTACATTAATTCACATAATCCTAGTGACTGCGCACACAACATGACCAAACAAAAACAAAAGACAGTCCCTGGCCTATCAATCCAATGGAAACTCATAGACAACATAGTCCAATGGACTACGCAATTACATGCAGCCATACAAAGTCCATGGGCCTTGCCTCAGAGTCATACCCACAATCTCTGGCAGAACAAGCAAAGAGCCTACAACTTCACCAACACAAAGAAGTAGGAAGCTGCGTCTACATTAATTCACATAATCCTAGTGACTGCGCACACAACATGGCCAAACAAAAGCAAAAGACAGTACCTGGCCTATCAATCCAATGGGAACTCATAGGCAACACAGTTAATTGAACTAGGCAATTACATGCAGCCATACAAACTCCATGGGCCTTGCCTCAGAGTCAAACCCACAACCTCTTGCAGCTAAGCAAAGAGCCTTCCACTACAGCAACACAGAGAACTGGGAAACTGATTCTACATTAATTCACATAATCCTACCGACTGCGCACACAACATAACCAAACAAAAGATAATACCTGGCCAATCAATCCAATGGAAACTCATAGGCAACACAGTCCATTGGACTAGGCAATTACATGCAGCCATATAAAGTCCATGGGCTTTGCCTCAGAGTCAAACCCACAATTTCTCGCAGCCCAAGCAAAGAGCCTACCACTACACCAAGACAGAGAAGTTGGAAACTGAGTTTACATTAGTTCACATAATCCTAGTGACTGCGCACACAACATGGCCAAACAAAAGCAAAAGACAGTACCTGGCCTATCAATCCAATGGGAACTCATAGGCAAAACAGTTAATTGAAATAGGCAATTACATGCAGCCATACAAACTCCAGGGGCCTTGCCTCAGAGTCGAACCCACAACCTCTTGCAGCTTAAGCAAAGAGACTACCACTGCACCAACACAGAGAAGTAGGTGAATGACTCTACATTAATTCACATAATCCTAGTGACTGCGCACACAACATTGCCAAACAAAAGAAAAAGACAGTACCTGGCCTATCAATCCAATAGAAACTCATAGGCAAAGCAATCAATTGGACTAGGCAATTACATGCAGCCATACAAAGTCCATGGGCCTTGCCTCAAAGTCGAACTCACAACCTCTCGCAGCTCAAGCAAAGAGCCTACCACTACACCAACACAGAGAAATGTAAACCTGACTCTACATTATTTCACATAATCCTAGTGACTGCGCACACAACATGGCCAAACGAAAACAAAAGACAGTAACTGGCCTATCAATCCAATAGAAACTCATAGGCAACACAGTCCATTGGACTAAGCAATTACATGCAGCCATTCAAAGTCCATGAGCCTTGCATTAGAGTCGAACCCACAACCTCTCGCAGCCCAAGCAAAGAGCCTACCACTACACCAACACAGAGAAGTGGGAAACCGACTCTACATTAATTCCCATAACCCTAGTGACTGCGCACACAACACTGTCAAACAAAAGCAAAAGGCAGTACCTGGCCTATCAATCCAATGGAAACTCATAGGCAACATAGTCCATTGGACTAGGCAATTACATGCAGCCATACAAAGTCCATGGGCCTTGCCTCAGAGTCAAACCCACAACCTCTGGCAGAACAAGCAAAGAGCCTACAACTACAAAAACACAAAGAAGTAGGAAGCTGCGTCTACATTAATTCACATAATCCTAGTGACTGCGCACACAACATGGCCAAACAAAAGCAGAAGACATTACCTAGCCTATCAAGCTAATGGAAACTCATAGGCAACACAGTCAATTGAACTAGGCGATTACATGCAGCCATACAAACTCCATGGGCCTTGCCTCAGAGTCGAACCCACAATTTCTCGCAGCCCAAGCAAAGAGCCTACCACTACACCAACACAGAGAAGTTGGAATCTGAGTTTACATTAGTTCACATAATCCTAGTGACTGCGCACACAACATGGCCAAACAAAAGCAAAAGACAGTACCTGGCCTATAAATCCGATGGGAACTCATAGGCAACACAGTCAATTGAACTAGACGATTACATGCAGCCATAAAACTCCATGGGCCTTGCCTCAGAGTCGAACCCACAACCTCTCGCAGCTTAAGCAAAGAGACTACCACTACACCAACACAGAGAATTAGGTGAATGACTCTACATTAATTCACATAATCCTAGTGACTGCGCACACAACATGGCCAAACAAAAGCAAAAGACAGTACCTGGCCTATTAATCCAATGGAAACTCATAGGCAACGCAATCCTTTGGACTAGGCAATAACATGCAGCCATACAAAGTCCATGGGCCTTGCCTCAGAGTCAAAACCACTACCTCTCAAAGCCCAAGCAAAGAGCCTACCACTACACCAACACAGAGAAGTGCGAAATTGACTCAACATAAATTCACATAATCCTAGTGACTGCGCACACAACATGGCCAAACAAAAGCAATAGACAGTCCCTGGCCTATCAATCCAATGGAAACTCATAGACAACATAGTCCATTGGACTAGGCAATTACATGCAGCCATACAAAGTCCATGGGCCTTGCCTCAGAGTCGAACTCACAACCTCTCGCAGCCCAAGAAAAAAGCCTACCACTACATCAACACAGAGAAGTGTGAAACTGACTCTACATTAATTCACATAATCCTAGTGACTGCGCACACAACATGGCCAAACAAAAGCAAAAGACAGTACCTGGCCTATCATTCCATTTGAAACTCATAGGTAACATAGTCCATTGGACTAGGCAATAACATGCAGCCATACAAAGTCCATGGGCCTTGCCTCAAAGTTGAACTCACAACCTCTCGCAGCTCTAGCAAAGAGCCTACAACTACACCAACACAGAGAAATGTGAACCTGACTCTACATTAATTCACATAATCCTAGTGACTGCGCACACAACATGGCCAAACAAAAGCAAAAGACAGTACCTGGCCTATAAATCCAATAGAAACTCATAGGCAACACAGTCCATTGGACTAGACAATTACATGGAGACATACAAAGTCCATGGGCCTTGCCTCAGAGTCAAACCCACAACCTCTCGCAGCCAAGCAAAGAGCCTACCACTACACCAACACAGAGAAGTGGGAAACTGATTCTACATTAATTCACATAATCCTACCGACTGCGCACACAACATGGCCAAACAAAAGAAAATACCTGGCCTATCAATCCAATGGAAACTCATAGGCAACACAGTCCATTAGACTAGGCAAATACATGCAGCCATACAAAGCCCCTGGGCCTTGCCCCAGAGTCGAACCCACAACCTCTTGTAGCCCAAGCAAAGAGCCTACAAATACACCAACACAGAGAAGTGGAAAACTGATTCTACATTAATTCACATAATCCTAGTGACTGCGCACACAACATGGCCAAACAAAAGCAAAAGACATTACCTGGCCTATAAATCCAATAGAAACTCATAGGCAAAGCAATCAATTGGACTAGGCAATTACATGCAGCCATACAAAGTCCATGGGCCTTGCCTCAGAGTCGAACCCACAACCTCTTGTAGCCCAAGCAAAGAGCCTACCACTACACCAACACAGAGAAGTTGGTACAGAGTTTACATTAGTTCACATAATCCTAGTGACTGTGCACACAACATGGCCAAACAAAAGCAAAAGACAGTCCCTGGCCTATCAATCCAATGGAAACTCATATACAACATAGTCCATTGGACTAGGCAATTACATGCAGCCATACAAAGTCCATGGGCCTTGCCTCAGAGTCAAACCCACAACCTCTGGCAGAACAAGCAAAGAGCTTACAACTACACCAACACAAAAAAGTAGGAAGCTGCGTCTACATTAATTTACATATTCCTAGCGACTGCGCACACAACATGGCCAAACAAAAGCAAAAGACATTACCTGGCCTATCAAGCCAATGGAAACTCATAGGCAACACAGTCCATTGGACTAAACAATTACATGCAGCCATACAAAGTCCATGGGCTTTGCCTCAGAGTCAAACCCACAATTTCTCGCATCCCAAGCAAAGAGCCTACCACTACAACAACACAGACAAGTTGGAAACTGAGTTTACATTAGTTCACATAATCCTAGTGACTGTGCACACAACATGGCGAAACAAATGCAAAAGACATTATCTGGCCTATCAATCCAATGGAAACTCATAGGCAACACAGTCCATTAGACTAGGCAAATACATGCAGCCATACAAAGTTCATGGGCCTTGCCTCAGAGTCGAACCCACAACCTCTTGGAGAACAAGCAAAGAGCCTACCACTAAACCAACACAGAGAAGTTGGAAACTGATTCTACATTAATTCACATAATCCTACCGACTGCGCACACAACATGGCTAAACAAAAGCAAAAGACAGTACCTGGCTTATCAATCCAATGGAAACTCATAGGCAACACAGTCCATTGGACTAGGCAATAACATGCAGCCATAAAAAGTCCATGGGCCTTGCCTCAGAGTCAAACCCACAACCTCTCGCAGCTCAAGCAAAGAGCCTACCACTACACCAACACAGAGAAATGTGAACCTGCCTCTACATTAATTCACATAATCCTAGTGAGTGCGCACACAACATGGCCAAACGAAAACAAAATACAGTACCTGGCCTATCAATCCAATGGAAACTCATAGGCAACACAGTCCATTGGACTAGGCAATTACATGCAGCCATAAAAAGTCCATGGGCCTTGCCTCAGAGTCAAACCCACAACCTCTCGCAGCCCAAGCAAAGAGCCTACCACTACACCAACACAGAGAAATGTGAAACTGACTCTACATTAATTCACATAATCCTAGTGACTGCGCACACAACATGGCCAAACGAAAGCAAAAGTCAATACCTGGCCTATCAATCCAATGGAAACTCATAGGCAACAAAGTCCATTGGACTAGGCAATTACATGCAGCCATAAAAAGTCCATGGGCCTTGCCTCAGAGTCAAACCCACAACCTCTCAAAGCCCAAGCAAAGAGCCTACCACTACACCAACAAAGAGAAATGTGAAACTGACTCTACATTAATTCACATATTCCTAGTGACTGCGCACACAACATGGCCAAACAAAAGCAAAAGAAAGCACCTGGCCTATCAATCCAATGGAAACTCATAGGTAACGCAGTCCATTGGACTATGCAATTACATGCAGCCATACAAAGTCCATGGGCCTTGCCTCAGAGTCGAACTCACAACCTCTCGCAGCCCAACAAAAAAGCCTACCACTTCAGCAACACAGAGAAGTGTGAAACTGTCTCTACATTAACTCACATAATCCTAGTGACTGCGCACAAAACATGGCCAAACGAAAACAAAAGACAGTACCTGGCCTATCAATCCATTGGACTAGGCAATTACATGCAGCCATACAAAGTCCATGGGCCTTGCCTCAGAGTCAAACCCACAACCTCTTACAGCCCAAGCAAAGAGCCCACCACTACACCAACACAGAGAAGTGCGAAACTGACTCAACATAAATTCACATAATCCTAGTGACTGCGCACACAACATGGCCAAACAAAAGCTAAAGACAGTCCCTTGCCTATCAATCCAATGGAAACTCATAGACAACATAGCCCATTGGAATAGGCAATTACATGCAGCCTCACAAAGTCCATGGGCCTTGCCTCAGAGTCAAACCCACAACCTCTGGCAGAACAAGCAAAGAGCCTACAACTACACCAACACAAAGAAGTAGGAAGCTTCGTCTACATTAATTCACATAATCCTAGTGAATGCGCACACAACATGGCCAAACAAAAGCAAAAGACATTACCTGGCCTATCAGGCCAATGGAAACTCATAGGCAACACAGTCCATTGAACTAGGCGATTACATGCAGCCATACAAAGTCCATGGGCCATGCCGCAGAGTCAAACCCACAACCTCTCGCAGCCAAGCAAAGCAGCTTCCACTACACCAACACAGAGAAGTGGGAAACGGATTCTACATTAATTCACATAATCCTAGTGACTGCGCACACAACATGGCCAAACAAAAGCAAAAGACAATACCTGGCCTATCAATCCAATGGAAACTCGTAGGCAACACAGTCCATTGGACTTGGCAATTACATGCAGCCATACAAAGTCCATGGGCCTTGCCTCAGAGTCAAACCCACTACCTCTGGCAGAACAAGCAAAGAGCCTACAACTACACCAACACAAAGAAGTAGGAAGTTGCGTCTACATTAATTCACATAATCCTAGTGAATGTGCACACAACATGGCCAAACAAAAGCAAAAGACATTACCTGGCCTATCAAGCCAATGGAAACTCATAGGCAACACAGTCCATTGAACTAGACAATTACATGGAGACATACAAAGTCCATGGGCCTTGCCTCAAAGTCAAACCCACAACCTCTCGCAGCCAAGCAAAGAGCCTACCACTACACCAACACAGATAAGTGGGAAACTGATTCTACATTAATTCACATAATCCTACCGACTGCGCACACAACATGGCCAAACAAAAGACAATACCTGGCCTATCAATCCAATGGAAACTCATAGGCAACACAGTCCATTAGACTGGGCAAATACATGCAGCCATACAAAGTTCATGTGCCTTGCCTCAGAGTCGAACCCACAACTTCTTGGAGAACAAGCAAAGAGCCTACCACTAAACCAACACAGAGAAGTTGGAAACCGACTCTACATTAATTCACATAATCCTAGTGACTGCGCACACAACATGGCCAAACAAAAGCAAAAGACAGTACCTGGCCTATCAATCCAATGGAAACTCATAGGTAACACAGTACATTAGACTAGGCAATTAAATGCAGCCATACAAAGCCCATGGGCCTTGCCCCAGAGTCGAACCCACAACCTCTCGTAGCCCAAGCAAAGAGCCTACCAATACACCAACACAGAGAAGTGAAAAACTGATTCTACATTAATTCACATAATCCTAGTGACTGCGCACACAACATGGCCAAACAAAAGCAAAAGACAGTACCTGGCCTATCAATCCAATAGAAACTCATAGGCAAAGCAATCAATTGGACTAGGCAATTACATGCAGCCATACAAAGTCCATGGGCCTTGCCTCAGAGTCGAACCCACAACCTCTTGTAGCCCAAGCAAAGAGCCTACCACTAAACCAACACAGAGAAGAGCGAAACTGACTCAACATAAATTCACATAATCCTAGTGACTGCACACACAACATGGCCAAACAAAAGCAAAAGACAGTCCCTGGCCTATCAATCCAATGGAAACTCATATACAACATAGTCCATTGGACTAGGCAATTACATGCAGCCATACAAAGTCCATGGGCCTTGCCTCAGAGTCAAACCCACAACCTCTGGCAGAACAAGCAAAGAGCTTACAACTACACCAACACAAAAAAGTAGGAAGGTGCGTCTACATTAATTCACATATTCCTAGAGACTGCGCACACAACATGGCCAAACAAAAGCAAAAGACATTACCTGGCCTATCAAGCCAATGGAAACTCATAGGCAACACAGTCCATTGGACTAAACAATTACATGCAGCCATACAAAGTCCATGGGCTTTGCCTCTGAGTCAAACCCACAATTTGTCGCAGCCCAAGCAAAGAGCCTACCACTACACCAACACAGACAAGATGGAAACTGAGTTTACATTAGTTCACATAATCCTAGTGACTGTGCACACAACATTGCGAAACAAATGCAAAAGACATTATCTGGCCTATCAATCCAATGGAAACTCATAGGCAACACAGTCCATTAGACTAGGCAAATACATGCAGCCATACAAAGTTCATGGGCCTTGCCTCAGAGTCGAACCCACAACCTCTTGGAGAACAAGCAAAGAGCCTACCACTAAACCAACACAGAGAAGTTGGAAACTGACTCCACATTAATTCACATAATCCTAGTGACTGCGCACACAACATGGCCAAACAAAAGCAAAAGACAGTACCAGGCCTATCAATCCAATGGAAACTCATAGGCAACACAGTCCATTGGACTAGACAATTACATGGAGACATACAAAGTCCATGGGCCTTGCTTCAGAGTCAAACCCACAACCTCTCGCAGCTAAGCAAAGAGCCTACCACTACACCAATACAGAGAAGTGGGAAACTGATTCTACATTAATTCACATAATCCTACCGACTGCGCACACAACATGGCTAAACAAAAGCAAAAGACAGTACCTGGCTTATCAATCCAATGGAAACTCATAGGCAACACAGTCCATTGGACTAGGCAATAACATGCAGCCATACAAAGTCCATGGGCCTTGCCTCAAAGTCGAACTCACAACCTCTCGCAGCTCAAGCAAAGAGCCTACCACTACACCAACACAGAGAAATGTGAACCTGCCTCTACATTAATTCACATAATCCTAGTGACTGCGCACACAACATGGCCAAACGAAAGCAAAAGTCCATACCTGGCCTATCAATCCAATGGAAACTCATAGGCAACACAGTCCATTGGACTAGGCAATTACATGCAGCCATAAAAAGTCCATGGGCCTTGCCTCAGAGTCAAACCCACAACTTCTCGCAGCCCAAGCAAAGATCCTACCACTACACCAACACAGAGAAATGTGAAACTGACTCTACATTAATTCACATAATCCTAGTGACTGCGCACACAACATGGCCAAACGAAAGCAAAAGTCAATACCTGGCCTATCAATCCAATGGAAACTCAGGCAACACAGTCCATTGGACTAGACAATTACATGGAGACATACAAAGTCCATGGGCCTTGCCTCAGAGTCAAACCCACAACCTCGCGCAGCCAAGCAAAGAGCCTACTACTACACCAACACAGAAAAGTGAGAAACTGGTACTACATTAATTCACATAATCCTACCGACTGCGCACACAACATGGCCAAACAAAAGCAAAAGTCAGTACCTGGCTTATCAATCCAATGGAAACTCATAGGCAACACAGTCCATTGGACTAGAAAATTACATGGAGACATACAAAGTCCATGGGCCTTGCCTCAGAGTCAAACCCTCAACCTCTCGCAGCCAAGCAAAGAGCCTACCACTACACCAACACAGAGAAGTGGGAAACTGTTTCTACATTAATTCACATAATCCTACCGACTGCGCACACAACATGGCTAAACAAAAGACAATACCTGGCCTATCAATTCAATGGAAACTCATTGGCAACACAGTCCATTGGACTAGGCAATTACATGCAGCCATACAAAGTCCATGGGCTTTGCCTAAAAGTCAAACCCACAACTTCTCGCAGCCCAAGCAAAGAGCCTACCACTACACCAACACAGAGAAGTGGGAAACTGATTCTACATTAATTCACATAATCCTACCGACTGCGCACACAACATGGCCAAACAAAAGACAATACCTGGCCTATCAATCCAATGGAAACTCATAGGCAACACAGTCCATTAGACTAGTCAAATACATGCAGCCATACAAAGTTCATGGGCCTTGCCTCAGAGTCGAACCCACATCCTCTTGGAGAACAAGCAAAGAGCCTACCACTAAACCAACACAGAGAAGTTGGAAACTGACTCTACATTAATTCACATAATCCTAGTGACTGCGCACACAACATGGCCAAACAAAAGCAAAAGACATTACCTGGCCTATCAATCCAATGTAAACTCATAGGTAACACAGTACATTGGACTAGGCAATTGCATGCAGCCATACAAAGCCCATGGGCCTTGCCCCAGAGTCAAACCCACAACCTCTCGTAGCCCAAGCAAAGAGCCTACCAATACACCAACACAGAGAAGTGGAAAACAGATTCTACATTAATTCACATAATCCTAGTGACTGCGCACACAACATGGCCAAACAAAAGCAAAAGACGGTACCTGGCCTATCAATCCAATGGAAACTCATAGGCAACGCAATCAATTGGACTAGGCAATTACATGCAGCCATACAAAGTCCATGGGCCTTGTCTCAGAGTCAAACCCACAACCTCTCTCAGCCCAAGCAAAGAGCCTACCACTACACCAACACAGAGAAAAGCGAAACTGACTCAACATAAATTCACATAATCCTAGTGACTGCGCACACAACATGGCCAAACAAAAGCAAAAGACAGTCCCTGGCCTATCAATCCAATGGAAACTCATAGACAACATAGTCCATTGGACTAGGCAATTACATGCAGCCATACAAAGTCCATGGGCCTTGCCTCAGAGTCAAACCCACAACCTCTGGCAGAACAAGCAAAGAGCTTACAACTACACCAACACAAAAAAGTAGGAAGGTGCGTCTACATTAATTCACATATTCCTAGAGACTGCGCACACAACATGGCCAAACAAAAGCAAAAGACATTACCTGGCCTATCAAGCCAATGGAAACTCATAGGCAACACAGTCCATTGGACTAAACAATTACATGCAGCCATACAAAGTCCATGGGCTTTGCCTCTGAGTCAAACCCACAATTTGTCGCAGCCCAAGCAAAGAGCCTACCACTACACCAACACAGACAAGATGGAAACTGAGTTTACATTAGTTCACATAATCCTAGTGACTGTGCACACAACATTGCGAAACAAATGCAAAAGACATTATCTGGCCTATCAATCCAATGGAAACTCATAGGCAACACAGTCCATTAGACTAGGCAAATACATGCAGCCATACAAAGTTCATGGGCCTTGCCTCAGAGTCGAACCCACAACCTCTTGGAGAACAAGCAAAGAGCCTACCACTAAACCAACACAGAGAAGTTGGAAACTGACTCCACATTAATTCACATAATCCTAGTGACTGCGCACACAACATGGCCAAACAAAAGCAAAAGACAGTACCAGGCCTATCAATCCAATGGAAACTCATAGGCAACACAGTCCATTGGACTAGACAATTACATGGAGACATACAAAGTCCATGGGCCTTGCTTCAGAGTCAAACCCACAACCTCTCGCAGCTAAGCAAAGAGCCTACCACTACACCAATACAGAGAAGTGGGAAACTGATTCTACATTAATTCACATAATCCTACCGACTGCGCACACAACATGGCTAAACAAAAGCAAAAGACAGTACCTGGCTTATCAATCCAATGGAAACTCATAGGCAACACAGTCCATTGGACTAGGCAATAACATGCAGCCATACAAAGTCCATGGGCCTTGCCTCAAAGTCGAACTCACAACCTCTCGCAGCTCAAGCAAAGAGCCTACCACTACACCAACACAGAGAAATGTGAACCTGCCTCTACATTAATTCACATAATCCTAGTGACTGCGCACACAACATGGCCAAACGAAAGCAAAAGTCCATACCTGGCCTATCAATCCAATGGAAACTCATAGGCAACACAGTCCATTGGACTAGGCAATTACATGCAGCCATAAAAAGTCCATGGGCCTTGCCTCAGAGTCAAACCCACAACTTCTCGCAGCCCAAGCAAAGATCCTACCACTACACCAACACAGAGAAATGTGAAACTGACTCTACATTAATTCACATAATCCTAGTGACTGCGCACACAACATGGCCAAACGAAAGCAAAAGTCAATACCTGGCCTATCAATCCAATGGAAACTCAGGCAACACAGTCCATTGGACTAGACAATTACATGGAGACATACAAAGTCCATGGGCCTTGCCTCAGAGTCAAACCCACAACCTCGCGCAGCCAAGCAAAGAGCCTACTACTACACCAACACAGAAAAGTGAGAAACTGGTACTACATTAATTCACATAATCCTACCGACTGCGCACACAACATGGCCAAACAAAAGCAAAAGTCAGTACCTGGCTTATCAATCCAATGGAAACTCATAGGCAACACAGTCCATTGGACTAGAAAATTACATGGAGACATACAAAGTCCATGGGCCTTGCCTCAGAGTCAAACCCTCAACCTCTCGCAGCCAAGCAAAGAGCCTACCACTACACCAACACAGAGAAGTGGGAAACTGTTTCTACATTAATTCACATAATCCTACCGACTGCGCACACAACATGGCTAAACAAAAGACAATACCTGGCCTATCAATTCAATGGAAACTCATTGGCAACACAGTCCATTGGACTAGGCAATTACATGCAGCCATACAAAGTCCATGGGCTTTGCCTAAAAGTCAAACCCACAACTTCTCGCAGCCCAAGCAAAGAGCCTACCACTACACCAACACAGAGAAGTGGGAAACTGATTCTACATTAATTCACATAATCCTACCGACTGCGCACACAACATGGCCAAACAAAAGACAATACCTGGCCTATCAATCCAATGGAAACTCATAGGCAACACAGTCCATTAGACTAGTCAAATACATGCAGCCATACAAAGTTCATGGGCCTTGCCTCAGAGTCGAACCCACATCCTCTTGGAGAACAAGCAAAGAGCCTACCACTAAACCAACACAGAGAAGTTGGAAACTGACTCTACATTAATTCACATAATCCTAGTGACTGCGCACACAACATGGCCAAACAAAAGCAAAAGACATTACCTGGCCTATCAATCCAATGTAAACTCATAGGTAACACAGTACATTGGACTAGGCAATTGCATGCAGCCATACAAAGCCCATGGGCCTTGCCCCAGAGTCAAACCCACAACCTCTCGTAGCCCAAGCAAAGAGCCTACCAATACACCAACACAGAGAAGTGGAAAACAGATTCTACATTAATTCACATAATCCTAGTGACTGCGCACACAACATGGCCAAACAAAAGCAAAAGACGGTACCTGGCCTATCAATCCAATGGAAACTCATAGGCAACGCAATCAATTGGACTAGGCAATTACATGCAGCCATACAAAGTCCATGGGCCTTGTCTCAGAGTCAAACCCACAACCTCTCTCAGCCCAAGCAAAGAGCCTACCACTACACCAACACAGAGAAAAGCGAAACTGACTCAACATAAATTCACATAATCCTAGTGACTGCGCACACAACATGGCCAAACAAAAGCAAAAGACAGTCCCTGGCCTATCAATCCAATGGAAACTCATAGACAACATAGTCCATTGGACTAGGCAATTACATGCAGCCATACAAAGTCCATGGGCCTTGCCTCAGAGTCAAACCCACAACCTCTGGCAGAACAAGCAAAGAGCTTACAACTACACCAACACAAAAAAGTAGGAAGCTGCGTCTACATTAATTCACATATTCCTAGTGACTGCGCACACAACATGGCCAAACAAAAGCAAAAGACATTACCTGGCCTATCAAACCAGTGGAAACTCATAGGCAACACAGTCCATTGGACAAGACAATTACATGCAGCCATACAAAGTCCATGGGCTTTGCCTCAGAGTCAAACCCACAATTTCTCGCAGCCCAAGCAAAGAGCCTACCACTACACCAACACAGAGACGTTGGTAACAGAGTTTACATTAGTTCACATAATCCTAGTGACTGTGCACACAACATGGCCAAACAAATGCAAAAGACATTATCTGGCCTATCAATCCAATAGAAACTCATAGGCAACACAGTCCATTAGACTAGGCAAATACATGCAGCCATACAAAGTTCATGGGCCTTGCCTCAGAGTCGAACCCACAACCTCTTGGAGAACAAGCAAAGAGCCTACCACTAAACCAACACAGAGAAGTAGGTGAATGACTCTACATTAATTCACATAATCCTAGTGACTGCGCACACAACATGGCCAAACAAAAGCAAAAGACAGTATCTGGCCTATCAATCCAATTGAAGCTCATAAGCAACATAGTCCATTGGACTAGGCAATAACATGCAGCCATACAATGTCCATGGGCCTTGCCTCAAAGTCGAACTCACAACCTCTCTCAGTTTAAGCAAAGAGCCTACTACTACACCAACACAGAGAAATGTGAACCTGACTCTACATTAATTCACATAAACCTAGTGACTGCGCACACAACATGGCCAAACGAAAGCAAAAGTCAATACCTGGCCTATCAATCCAATGGAAACTCATAGGCAACACAGTCCATTATACTAGGCAATTACATGCAGCCATAAAAAGTCCAAGGGCCTTGCCTCAGAGTCAAATCCACAACCTCTCGCAGCTCAAGCAAAGAGCCTACCACTACACCAACACAGAGAAATGTGAAACTGACTCTATATTAATTCACATAATCCTAGTGACTGCGCACACAACATGGCCAAACGAAAGCAAAAGTCAATACCTGGCCTATCAATCCAATGGAAACTCATAGGCAACACAGTCCTTTGGACTAGGCAATTAGATGCAGCCATACAAAGTCCATGAGCCTTGCATTTGAGTCGAACTCACAACCTCTCCCAGCCCAAGCAAAGAGCCTACCACTACACCAACACAGAGAAGTGGGAAACTGACTCAACATTAATTCACATAATCCTAGTGACTGCGCACAAAACATGGCCAAACAAAAGCAAAAGAAGGCACCTGGCCTATCAATCCAATGGAATCTCATAGGTAACATAGTCCATTGGACTATGCAATTACATGCAGCCATAAAAAGTCCATGGGCCTTGCCTCAGAGTCGAACTCACAACCTCTCGCAGCCCAAGAAAAAAGCCTACCACTACAGCAACACGGAGAAGTGTGAAACTGACTCTACATTAACTCACATAATCCTAGTGACTGCGCACACAACATGGCCAAACAAAAGCAAAAGACAGTACCTGGCCTATCAATCCAATGGAAACTCAGAGGCAACCCCATCCATTGGACTAGGCAATTACATGCAGCCATACAGAGTCCATGGGCCTTGCCTCAGAGTCTATCCCACAACCTCTGGCAGAACAAGCAAAGAGCCTACAACCACACCAACACAAAGAAGTAGGAAGCTGCATCTACATTAATTCACATAATCCTAGTGACTGCGCACACAACATGGCCAAACAGAAGCAAAAGACATTACCTGGCCTATCAAGCCAATGGAAACTCATAGGCAACACAGTCCATTGAACTAGGCAATTACATGCAGCCATACAAAGTCCATGGGCCTTGCCTCAGAGTCAAACCCACAACTTCTCGCAGCCAAGCAAAGCGCCTTCCACTACACCAACACAGAGAAGTGGGAAACTGATTCTACATTAATTCACATAATCCTACCGACTTCGCACACAACATAACCAAACAAAAGACAATACCTGGCCTATCAGTCCAATGAAAACTCATAGGCAACACAGTTCATTGGACTAGGCAATTACATGCAGCCATACAAAGTCTATGGGCTTTGCCTCAGAGTCAAACCCACATTTTCTCGCAGCCCAAGAAAAGAGCCTACCACTACACCAACACAGAGAAGTTGAAAACTGAGTTTACATTAGTTCACATAATCCTAGTGACTGCGCACACAACATGGCCAAACAAAAGCAAAAGGTAGTACCTGGCCTATCAATCCAATAGGAACTCATAGGTAACACAGTCAACTGAAATAGGCAATTACATGCATCCATACAAACTCCATGGGCCTTGCCTCAAAGTCGAACCAACAACCTTTCGCAGCTTAAGCAAAAAGACTACCTCTACACCAACACAGAGAAGTAGGTAAAGGACTCTACATTAATTCACATAATCCTAGAGACTGCGCACACAACATGGCCAAACAAATGCAAAAGACATTATCTGGCCTATCAATCCAATGAAATCATAGGCAACATAGTCCATTAGACTAAGCAAATATATGCAGCCATACAAAGTTAATGGGCCTTGCCTCAGAGTCGAACCCACAACCTCTTGGAGAACAAGCAAAGAGCCTACCACTAAACCAACACAGAGAAGTTGGAAACAAACTCTACATTAATTCACAGAATCCTAGTGACTGCGCACACAACATGGCCAAACAAAAGCAAAAGACAGTACCTGGCCTATCAAACCAATGGAAACTCATAGGCAACACAGTCCATTGGACTAGACAATTACATGGAGACATACAAAGTCCATGGGCCTTGCATTAGAGTCGAACCCACAACCTCTCGCAGCCCAAGCAAAGAGCCTACCACTACACCAACACAGAGAAGTGGGAAACTGTTTCTACATTAATTCAAATAATCCTACCGACTGCGCACACAACATGGCCAAACAAAAGACAATACCTGGCCTATCAATTCAAAGGAAACACAATCCATTGGACTTGGCAATTACATGCAGCCATACAAAGTCCATGGGCTTTGCCTCAGAGTCAAACCCACAATTTCTCGCAGCCCAAGGAAATAGCCTACGATTACACCAACACAGAGAAGTTGGAAACTGAGTTTACATTAGTTCACATAATCCTAGTGACTGCGCACACAACATGGCCAAACAAAAGACAATACCTGGCCTATCAATTCAATGGAAACTCATAGGCAACACAGTCAATTGAACTAGGCAATTACATGCTGCCATACAAACTCCATGGGCTTTGCCTCAGAGTCGAACCCACAACCTCTCGCAGTTTAAGCAAAGAGACTACCACTACACCAACACAGAGAAGAAGGTGAATGACTCTACATTAATTCACATAATCCTAGTGACTGCGCACATAACATGGCCAAACAAAAGCAAAAGACAGTACCTGGCCTATCAATCAAATTGAAACTCATAAGCAACAAAGAGACTACAACTACACCAACACAGAGAAGTAGGTGAATGACTCTACATTAATTCACATAATCCTAGTGACTGCGAACACAACATGGCCAAACAAAAGCAAAAGACAGTACCTTGCCTATCAATCCAATTGAAACTCATAGGCAACATAGTCCATTGGACTAGGCAATAACATGCAGCCATACAAAGTCCATGGGCCATGCCTCAAAGTCTAACTCACAAACTCTCGCAGCTCAAGCAAAGAGCCTACCACTACACCAACACAGAGAAATGTGAACCTGACTCTACATTAATTCACATAATCCTAGTAATGTACTGTGTTACCTATGAGTTTACATTGGATTGATAGGCCAGGTAATGTCTTTTGCTTTTGTTTGGCCATGTTGTGTGCGCAGTCACTAGGATTATGTGAATTAATGTAGAGTCGATTTCCAACTTCTCTGTGTTGGATTAGTGGTAGGCTCTTTGCTTGTTCTCCAAGAGGATGTGGGTTCGACTCTGAGGCAAGGCCCATGAACTTTATATGGCTGCATGTATTTGCCTAGTCTAATGGACTGTGTTGCCTATGAGTTTCCATTGGATTGATAGGCCAGGTGTTGTCTTTTGTTTGGCCATGTTGTGTGCGCAGTCGGTAGGATTATGTGAATTAATGTAGAATCAGTTTCCCACTTCTCTGTGTTGGTGTAGTGGTAGGCTCTTTGCTTGGCTGCGAGAGGTTGTGGGTTTGACTCTGAGGAAAGGCCCATGGACTTTGTATGTCTCCATGTAATTGTCTAGTCCAATTGACTGTGTTGCCTATGATTTTCCATTGGATTGATAGGCCAGGTACTGTCTTTTGCTTTTGTTTGGCCATGTTGTGTGCGCAGTCACTAGGATTATGTGAATTAATGTAAACTCAGTTACCAACTTCTCTGTGTTGGTGTAGTGGTAGGCTCTTTGCTTGGGCTGCGAGAAGTTGTGGGTTTGACTTTTAGGCAAAGCCCATGGACTTTGTATGGCTGCATGTAATTGCCTAGTCCAATGGACTGTGTTGCCTATGAGTTTCCATTGAATTGATAGGCCAGGTATTGTCTTTTGTTTGGCCGTGTTGTGTGCGCAGTCGGTAGGATTATGTGAATTAATGTAGAATCAGTTTCCCACTTCTCTGTGTTGGTTTAGGGGTAGGCTCTTTGCTTAAGCTGCGAGAGGTTGTGGGTTCGACTCTGAGGCAAGGCCCATGGAGTTTGTATGGCTGCATGTAATTGCGTAGTTCAATTGACTGTGTTGCGTATGAGTTCCCATTGGATTGATAGGCCAGGTACTGCCTTTTGCTTATGTTTGGCCATGTTGTGTTCGCAGTCACTAGGATTATGTGAATTAATGTAGAGTCAGGTTCACATTTCTCTGTGTTGGTGTAGTGGTAGGCTCTTTGCTTGAGCTGCGAGAGGTTGTGAGTTAGACTTTGAGGCAAGGCCCATGGACTTTGTATGGCTGCATGTTATTGCCTAGTCCAATGGACTATGTTGCCTATGAGTTTCAATTGGATTGATAGGCCAGGTACTGTCTTTTGCTTTTGTTTGGCCATGTTGTGTTCGCAGTCACTAGGATTATGTGAATTAATGTAGAGTCATTCACCTACTTCTCTGTGTTGGTGTAGTTGTAGTCTCTTTGCTTAAGCTGTGAGAGGTTGTGGGTTCGACTCTGAGGCAAAGCACATGGAGTTTGTATGGCAGCATGTAATTGCCTAGTTCAATTGACTGTGTTGCCTATGAGTTTCCATTGAATTGATAGGCCAGGTATTGTCTTTTGTTTGGCCATGTTGTGTGCGCAGTCACTAGGATTATGTGAACTAATGTAAACTCAGTTTCCAACTTCTCTGTGTTGGTGTAATCGTAGGCTATTAACTTGGGCTGCGAGAAATTGTGGGTTTGACTCTGAGGCAAAGCCCATGGACTTTGTATGGCTGCATGTAATTGCCAAGTCCAATGGACTGTGTTGCCTATGAGTTTCCTTTGAATTGATAGGCCAGGTATTGTCTTTTGTTTGGCCATGTTGTGTGCGCAGTCAGTAGGATTATTTGAATTAATGTAGAATCAGTATCCCACTTCTCTGTGTTGGTGTAGTGGTAGGCTCTTTGCTTGGGCTGCGAGAGGTTGTGGGTTCGACTCTAATGCAAGGCCCATGGACTTTGTATGGCTGCATTTAATTGCCTAGTCCAATGTACTGTGTTAGCTTTGAGTTTCCATTGGATTGATAGGCCAGGTACTGTCTTTTGCTTTTGTTTGGCCATGTTGTGTGCGCAGTCACTAGGATTCTGTGAATTAATGTAGAGTCTGTTTCCAACTTCTCTGTATTGGTTTAGTGGTAGGCTCTTTGCTTGTTCTCCAAGAGGTTGTGGGTTCGACTCTGAGGCAAGGCCCATTAACTTTGTATGACTTTGCTTAGTCTAATGGACTATGTTGCCTATGATTTCATTGGATTGATAGGCCAGATAATATCTTTTGCATTTGTTTGGCCATGTTGTGTGCGCAGTCACTAGGATTATGTGAATTAATGTAGAGTCATTTACCTACTTCTCTGTGTTGGTGTAGTGGTAGTCTCTTTGCTTAAGCTGCGAAAGGTTGTTGGGTCGACTTTGAGGCAAGGCCCATGGAGTTTGTATGGCTGCATGTAATTGCCTATTTTAGTTGACTGTGTTACCTATGAGTTCCTATTGGATTGATAGGCCAGGTACTACCTTTTGCTTTTGTTTGGCCATGTTGTGTGCGCAGTCACTAGGATTATGTGAACTAATGTAAACTCAGTTTTCAACTTCTCTGTGTTGGTGTAGTGGTAGGCTCTTTGCTTGGGCTGCGAGAAAATGTGGGTTTGACTCTGAGGCAAAGCCCATAGACTTTGTATGGCTGCATGTAATTGCCTAGTCCAATGTACTGTGTTGCCTATGAGTTTTCATTGGACTGATAGGCCAGGTAATGTCTTTTGTTTGGTTATGTTGTGTGCGAAGTCGGTAGGATTATGTGAATTAATGTAGAATCAGTTTCCCACTTCTCTGTGTTGGTGTAGTGGAAGGCGCTTTGCTTGGCTGCGAGAGGTTGTGGGTTTGACTCTGAGGCAAGGCCCATGGACTTTGTATGGCTGCATGTAATTGCCTAGTTCAATGGACTGTGTTGCCTATGAGTTTCCATTGGCTTGATAGGCCAGGTAATGTCTTTTGCTTTTGTTTGGCCATGTTGTGTGCGCAGTCTCTAGGAATATGTGAATTAATGTAGACGCACCTTCCTACTTTTTTGTGTTGGTGTAGTTGTAAGCTCTTTGCTTGTTCTGCCAGAGGTTGTGGGTTTGACTCTGAGGCAAGGCCCATGGACTTTGTATGGCTGCATGTAATTGCCTAGTCCAATGGACTATGTTGTATATGAGTTTCCATTGGATTGATAGGCCAGGGACTGTCTTTTGCTTTTGTTTGGCCATGTTGTGTGCGCAGTCACTAGGATTATGTGAATTTATGTTGAGTCAGTTTCGCTCTTCTCTGTGTTGGTGTAGTGGTAGGCTCTTTGCTTGGGCTACAAGAGGTTGTGGGTTCGACTCTGAGGCAAGGCCCATGGACTTTGTATGGCTGCATGTAATTGCCTAGTCCAATTGATTGCTTTGCCTATGAGTTTCTATTGGATTGATAGGCCAGGTACTGTCTTTTGCTTTTGTTTGGCCATGTTGTGTGCGCAGTCACTAGGATTATGTGAATTAATGTAGAATCAGTTTTTCACTTCTCTGTGTTGGTGTATTGGTAGGCTCTTTGCTTGGGCTACGAGAGGTTGTGGGTTCGACTCTGGGGCAAGGCCCATGGACTTTGTATGGCTGCATGTAATTGCCTAGTCCAATGGACTATGTTGTATATGAGTTTCCATTGGATTGATAGGCCAGGTACTGTCTTTTGCTTTTGTTTTCCCATGTTGTGTGCGCAGTCACTAGGATTATGTGAATTAATGTAGAGTCGGTTTCCAACTTCTCTGTGTTGGTTTAGTGGTAGGCTCTTTGCTTGTTCTCCAAGAAGTTGTGGGTTCGACTCTGAGGCAAGGCCCATGAACTTTGTATGGCTGCATGTATTTGCCTAGTCTAATGGACTGTGTTGCCTATGAGTTTCCATTGGATTGATAGGCCAGGTATTGTCTTTTGTTTGGCCATGTTGTGTGCGCAGTCGGTAGGATTATGTGAATTAATGTAGAATCAGTTTCCCACTTATCTGTGTTGGTGTAGTGGTAGGCTCTTTGCTTGCCTGCGAGAGGTTGTGGGTTTGACTCTGAGGCAAGGCCCATGGACTTTGTATGTCTCCATGTAATTGTCTAGTTCAATGGACTGTGTTGCCTATGAGTTTCCATTGGCTTGATAGGCCAGGTAATGTCTTTTGCTTTTGTTTGGCCATGTTGTGTGCACATTCACTAGGATTATGTGAATTAATGTAGACGCAGCTTCCTACTTCTTTGTGTTGGTGTAGTTGTAGGCTCTTTGCTTGTTCTGCCAGAGGTTGTGGGTTTGACTCTGAGGCAAGGCCCATGGACTTTGTATGGCTGCATGTAATTGCCAAGTCCAATGGACTGTGTTGCCTACGAGTTTCCATTGGATTGATAGGCCAGGTATTGTCTTTTGCTTTTGTTTGGCCATGTTGTGTGCGCAGTCACTAGGATTATGTGAATTAATGTAGAATCCGTTTCCCACTTCTCTGTGTTGGTCTAGTGGAAGCTGCTTTGCTTGGCTGCGAGAGGTTGTGGGTTTGACTCTGCGGCATGGCCCATGGACTTTGTATGGCTGCATGTAATCGCCTAGTTCAATGGACTGTGTTGCCTATGAGTTTCCATTGGCCTGATAGGCCAGGTAATGTCTTTTGCTTTTGTTTGGCCATGTTGTGTGCGCATTCACTAGGATTATGTGAATTAATGTAGACGCAGCTTCCTACTTCTTTGTGTTGGTGTAGTTGTAGGCTCTTTGCTTGTTCTGCCAGAGGTTGTGGGTTTGACTCTGAGGCAAGGCCCATGGACTTTGTGAGGCTGCATGTAATTGCCTAGTCCAATGGACTATGTTGTCTATGAGTTTCCATTGGATTGATAGGCAAGGGACTGTCTTTAGCTTTTGTTTGGCCATGTTGTGTGCGCAGTCACTAGGATTATGTGAATTTATGTTGAGTCAGTTTCGCACTTCTCTGTGTTGGTGTAGTGGTAGGCTCTTTGCTTGGGCTGTGAGAGGTTGTGGGTTTGACTCTGAGGCAAGGCCCATGGACTTTGTATGGCTGCATGTAATTGCCTAGTCCAATGGATTGATAGGCCAGGTACTGTCTTTTGTTTTCGTTTGGCCATGTTTTGTGCGCAGTCACTAGGATTATGTGAGTTAATGTAGAGACAGTTTCATACTTCTCTGTGTTGCTGAAGTGGTAGGCTTTTTTGTTGGGCTGCGAGAGGTTGTGAGTTCGACTCTGAGGCAAGGCCCATGGACTTTGTATGGCTGCATGTAATTGCATAGTCCAATGGACTGCGTTACCTATGAGTTTCCATTGGATTGATAGGCCAGGTGCTTTCTTTTGCTTTTGTTTGGCCATGTTGTGTGCGCAGTCACTAGGAATATGTGAATTAATGTAGAGTCAGTTTCACATTTCTCTGTGTTGGTGTAGTGTTAGGCTCTTTGCTTGGGCTGCGAGAGGTTGTGGGTTTGACTCTGAGGCAAGGCCCATGGACTTTTTATGGCTGCATGTAATTGCCTAGTCCAATGGACTGTGTTGCCTATGAGTTTCCATTGGATTGATAGGCCAGGTACTGTCTTTTGTTTTCGTTTGGCCATGTTGTGTGCGCACTCACTAGGATTATGTGAATTAATGTAGAGGCAGGTTCACATTTCTCTGTGTTGGTGTAGTGGTAGGCTCTTTGCTTGAGCTGCGAGAGGTTGTGGGTTTGACTCTGAGGCAAGGCCCATGGACTTTTTATGGCTGCATGTTATTGCCTAGTCCAGTGGACTGTGTTGCCTATGAGTTTCCATTGGATTGATAGGCCAGATAATGTCTTTTGCATTTGTTTCGCCATGTTGTGTGCACAGTCACTAGGATTATGTGAACTAATGTAAACTCAGTTTTCCACTTCTCTGTGTTGGTGTATTTGTAGGCTCTTTGCTTGGCTGCGAGAGGTTGTGGGTTTGACTCTGAGACAAGGCCCATGGACTTTGTATGTCTCCAGGTAATTGTCTAGTCCAATGGACTGTGTTGCCTATGAGTTTCCATTGGATTGATGGGCCAGGTACTGTCTTTTGCTTTTGTTTGGCCATGTTGTGTGCGCAGTCACTAGGATTATGTGAATTAATGTAGAGTCAGGTTCACACTTCTCTGTGTTGCTGTAGTGGTAGGCTTTTTTCTTGGGCTGCGAGAGGTTGTGAGTTCGACTCTGAGGCAAGGCCCATGGACTTTGTATGGCTGCATGTTATTGCCTAGTCCAATGGACTATGTTACCCATGAGTTTCAATTGGAATGATAGGCCAGGTACTGTCTTTTGCTTTTGTTTGGCCATGTTGTGTGCGCAGTCACTAGGATTATGTGAATTAATGTAGAATCATTCTTCTACTTCTCTGTGGAGCATGGAGACGATTATCTCGGGATTGCAAGATAACCAAACAAAACTTTTAGTGGATTTCTACTTATTTTATTAAATATCATCTCCACCAAACAGGACAAGCTTGCATCTGTTATAGTTTTGGAGAAAAATGTGTTCATTTCATGTATGCGCGAAATGCCTTAAAAATGGCTTTAAAATGGATTTGGAGCATGGAGACGATTATCTCGGGATTGCAAGATAACCAAACAAAACTTTTAGTGGATTTCTACTTATTTTATTAAATATCATCTCCACCAAACAGGACAAGCTTGCATCTGTTATAGTTTTGGAGAAAAATGTGTTCATTTCATGTATGCGCGAAATGCCTTAAAAATGGCTTTAAAATGGATTTGGAGCATGGAGACGATTATCTCGGGATTGCAAGATAACCAAACAAAACTTTTAGTGGATTTCTACTTATTTTATTAAATATCATCTCCACCAAACAGGACAAGCTTGCATCTGTTATAGTTTTGGAGAAAAATGTGTTCATTTCATGTATGCGCGAAATGCCTTAAAAATGGCTTTAAAATGGATTTGGAGCATGGAGACGATTATCTCGGGATTGCAAGATAACCAAACAAAACTTTTAGTGGATTTCTACTTATTTTATTAAATATCATCTCCACCAAACAGGACAAGCTTGCATCTGTTATAGTTTTGGAGAAAAATGTGTTCATTTCATGTATGCGCGAAATGCCTTAAAAATGGCTTTAAAATGGATTTGGAGCATGGAGACGATTATCTCGGGATTGCAAGATAACCAAACAAAACTTTTAGTGGATTTCTACTTATTTTATTAAATATCATCTCCACCAAACAGGACAAGCTTGCATCTGTTATAGTTTTGGAGAAAAATGTGTTCATTTCATGTATGCGCGAAATGCCTTAAAAATGGCTTTAAAATGGATTTGGAGCATGGAGACGATTATCTCGGGATTGCAAGATAACCAAACAAAACTTTTAGTGGATTTCTACTTATTTTATTAAATATCATCTCCACCAAACAGGACAAGCTTGCATCTGTTATAGTTTTGGAGAAAAATGTGTTCATTTCATGTATGCGCGAAATGCCTTAAAAATGGCTTTAAAATGGATTTGGAGCATGGAGACGATTATCTCGGGATTGCAAGATAACCAAACAAAACTTTTAGTGGATTTCTACTTATTTTATTAAATATCATCTCCACCAAACAGGACAAGCTTGCATCTGTTATAGTTTTGGAGAAAAATGTGTTCATTTCATGTATGCGCGAAATGCCTTAAAAATGGCTTTAAAATGGATTTGGAGCATGGAGACGATTATCTCGGGATTGCAAGATAACCAAACAAAACTTTTAGTGGATTTCTACTTATTTTATTAAATATCATCTCCACCAAACAGGACAAGCTTGCATCTGTTATAGTTTTGGAGAAAAATGTGTTCATTTCATGTATGCGCGAAATGCCTTAAAAATGGCTTTAAAATGGATTTGGAGCATGGAGACGATTATCTCGGGATTGCAAGATAACCAAACAAAACTTTTAGTGGATTTCTACTTATTTTATTAAATATCATCTCCACCAAACAGGACAAGCTTGCATCTGTTATAGTTTTGGAGAAAAATGTGTTCATTTCATGTATGCGCGAAATGCCTTAAAAATGGCTTTAAAATGGATTTGGAGCATGGAGACGATTATCTCGGGATTGCAAGATAACCAAACAAAACTTTTAGTGAATTTCTACTTATTTTATTAAATATCATCTCCACCAAACAGGACAAGCTTGCATCTGTTATAGTTTTGGAGAAAAATGTGTTCATTTCATGTATGCGCGAAATGCCTTAAAAATGGCTTTAAAATGGATTTGGAGCATGGAGACGATTATCTCGGGATTGCAAGATAACCAAACAAAACTTTTAGTGGATTTCTACTTATTTTATTAAATATCATCTCCACCAAACAGGACAAGCTTGCATCTGTTATAGTTTTGGAGAAAAATGTGTTCATTTCATGTATGCGCGAAATGCCTTAAAAATGGCTTTAAAATGGATTTGGAGCATGGAGACGATTATCTCGGGATTGCAAGATAACCAAACAAAACTTTTAGTGGATTTCTACTTATTTTATTAAATATCATCTCCACCAAACAGGACAAGCTTGCATCTGTTATAGTTTTGGAGAAAAATGTGTTCATTTCATGTATGCGCGAAATGCCTTAAAAATGGCTTTAAAATGGATTTGGAGCATGGAGACGATTATCTCGGGATTGCAAGATAACCAAACAAAACTTTTAGTGGATTTCTACTTATTTTATTAAATATCATCTCCACCAAACAGGACAAGCTTGCATCTGTTATAGTTTTGGAGAAAAATGTGTTCATTTCATGTATGCGCGAAATGCCTTAAAAATGGCTTTAAAATGGATTTGGAGCATGGAGACGATTATCTCGGGATTGCAAGATAACCAAACAAAACTTTTAGTGGATTTCTACTTATTTTATTAAATATCATCTCCACCAAACAGGACAAGCTTGCATCTGTTATAGTTTTGGAGAAAAATGTGTTCATTTCATGTATGCGCGAAATGCCTTAAAAATGGCTTTAAAATGGATTTGGAGCATGGAGACGATTATCTCGGGATTGCAAGATAACCAAACAAAACTTTTAGTGGATTTCTACTTATTTTATTAAATATCATCTCCACCAAACAGGACAAGCTTGCATCTGTTATAGTTTTGGAGAAAAATGTGTTCATTTCATGTATGCGCGAAATGCCTTAAAAATGGCTTTAAAATGGATTTGGAGCATGGAGACGATTATCTCGGGATTGCAAGATAACCAAACAAAACTTTTAGTGGATTTCTACTTATTTTATTAAATATCATCTCCACCAAACAGGACAAGCTTGCATCTGTTATAGTTTTGGAGAAAAATGTGTTCATTTCATGTATGCGCGAAATGCCTTAAAAATGGCTTTAAAATGGATTTGGAGCATGGAGACGATTATCTCGGGATTGCAAGATAACCAAACAAAACTTTTAGTGGATTTCTACTTATTTTATTAAATATCATCTCCACCAAACAGGACAAGCTTGCATCTGTTATAGTTTTGGAGAAAAATGTGTTCATTTCATGTATGCGCGAAATGCCTTAAAAATGGCTTTAAAATGGATTTGGAGCATGGAGACGATTATCTCGGGATTGCAAGATAACCAAACAAAACTTTTAGTGGATTTCTACTTATTTTATTAAATATCATCTCCACCAAACAGGACAAGCTTGCATCTGTTATAGTTTTGGAGAAAAATGTGTTCATTTCATGTATGCGCGAAATGCCTTAAAAATGGCTTTAAAATGGATTTGGAGCATGGAGACGATTATCTCGGGATTGCAAGATAACCAAACAAAACTTTTAGTGGATTTCTACTTATTTTATTAAATATCATCTCCACCAAACAGGACAAGCTTGCATCTGTTATAGTTTTGGAGAAAAATGTGTTCATTTCATGTATGCGCGAAATGCCTTAAAAATGGCTTTAAAATGGATTTGGAGCATGGAGACGATTATCTCGGGATTGCAAGATAACCAAACAAAACTTTTAGTGGATTTCTACTTATTTTATTAAATATCATCTCCACCAAACAGGACAAGCTTGCATCTGTTATAGTTTTGGAGAAAAATGTGTTCATTTCATGTATGCGCGAAATGCCTTAAAAATGGCTTTAAAATGGATTTGGAGCATGGAGACGATTATCTCGGGATTGCAAGATAACCAAACAAAACTTTTAGTGGATTTCTACTTATTTTATTAAATATCATCTCCACCAAACAGGACAAGCTTGCATCTGTTATAGTTTTGGAGAAAAATGTGTTCATTTCATGTATGCGCGAAATGCCTTAAAAATGGCTTTAAAATGGATTTGGAGCATGGAGACGATTATCTCGGGATTGCAAGATAACCAAACAAAACTTTTAGTGGATTTCTACTTATTTTATTAAATATCATCTCCACCAAACAGGACAAGCTTGCATCTGTTATAGTTTTGGAGAAAAATGTGTTCATTTCATGTATGCGCGAAATGCCTTAAAAATGGCTTTAAAATGGATTTGGAGCATGGAGACGATTATCTCGGGATTGCAAGATAACCAAACAAAACTTTTAGTGGATTTCTACTTATTTTATTAAATATCATCTCCACCAAACAGGACAAGCTTGCATCTGTTATAGTTTTGGAGAAAAATGTGTTCATTTCATGTATGCGCGAAATGCCTTAAAAATGGCTTTAAAATGGATTTGGAGCATGGAGACGATTATCTCGGGATTGCAAGATAACCAAACAAAACTTTTAGTGGATTTCTACTTATTTTATTAAATATCATCTCCACCAAACAGGACAAGCTTGCATCTGTTATAGTTTTGGAGAAAAATGTGTTCATTTCATGTATGCGCGAAATGCCTTAAAAATGGCTTTAAAATGGATTTGGAGCATGGAGACGATTATCTCGGGATTGCAAGATAACCAAACAAAACTTTTAGTGGATTTCTACTTATTTTATTAAATATCATCTCCACCAAACAGGACAAGCTTGCATCTGTTATAGTTTTGGAGAAAAATGTGTTCATTTCATGTATGCGCGAAATGCCTTAAAAATGGCTTTAAAATGGATTTGGAGCATGGAGACGATTATCTCGGGATTGCAAGATAACCAAACAAAACTTTTAGTGGATTTCTACTTATTTTATTAAATATCATCTCCACCAAACAGGACAAGCTTGCATCTGTTATAGTTTTGGAGAAAAATGTGTTCATTTCATGTATGCGCGAAATGCCTTAAAAATGGCTTTAAAATGGATTTGGAGCATGGAGACGATTATCTCGGGATTGCAAGATAACCAAACAAAACTTTTAGTGGATTTCTACTTATTTTATTAAATATCATCTCCACCAAACAGGACAAGCTTGCATCTGTTATAGTTTTGGAGAAAAATGTGTTCATTTCATGTATGCGCGAAATGCCTTAAAAATGGCTTTAAAATGGATTTGGAGCATGGAGACGATTATCTCGGGATTGCAAGATAACCAAACAAAACTTTTAGTGGATTTCTACTTATTTTATTAAATATCATCTCCACCAAACAGGACAAGCTTGCATCTGTTATAGTTTTGGAGAAAAATGTGTTCATTTCATGTATGCGCGAAATGCCTTAAAAATGGCTTTAAAATGGATTTGGAGCATGGAGACGATTATCTCGGGATTGCAAGATAACCAAACAAAACTTTTAGTGGATTTCTACTTATTTTATTAAATATCATCTCCACCAAACAGGACAAGCTTGCATCTGTTATAGTTTTGGAGAAAAATGTGTTCATTTCATGTATGCGCGAAATGCCTTAAAAATGGCTTTAAAATGGATTTGGAGCATGGAGACGATTATCTCGGGATTGCAAGATAACCAAACAAAACTTTTAGTGGATTTCTACTTATTTTATTAAATATCATCTCCACCAAACAGGACAAGCTTGCATCTGTTATAGTTTTGGAGAAAAATGTGTTCATTTCATGTATGCGCGAAATGCCTTAAAAATGGCTTTAAAATGGATTTGGAGCATGGAGACGATTATCTCGGGATTGCAAGATAACCAAACAAAACTTTTAGTGGATTTCTACTTATTTTATTAAATATCATCTCCACCAAACAGGACAAGCTTGCATCTGTTATAGTTTTGGAGAAAAATGTGTTCATTTCATGTATGCGCGAAATGCCTTAAAAATGGCTTTAAAATGGATTTGGAGCATGGAGACGATTATCTCGGGATTGCAAGATAACCAAACAAAACTTTTAGTGGATTTCTACTTATTTTATTAAATATCATCTCCACCAAACAGGACAAGCTTGCATCTGTTATAGTTTTGGAGAAAAATGTGTTCATTTCATGTATGCGCGAAATGCCTTAAAAATGGCTTTAAAATGGATTTGGAGCATGGAGACGATTATCTCGGGATTGCAAGATAACCAAACAAAACTTTTAGTGGATTTCTACTTATTTTATTAAATATCATCTCCACCAAACAGGACAAGCTTGCATCTGTTATAGTTTTGGAGAAAAATGTGTTCATTTCATGTATGCGCGAAATGCCTTAAAAATGGCTTTAAAATGGATTTGGAGCATGGAGACGATTATCTCGGGATTGCAAGATAACCAAACAAAACTTTTAGTGGATTTCTACTTATTTTATTAAATATCATCTCCACCAAACAGGACAAGCTTGCATCTGTTATAGTTTTGGAGAAAAATGTGTTCATTTCATGTATGCGCGAAATGCCTTAAAAATGGCTTTAAAATGGATTTGGAGCATGGAGACGATTATCTCGGGATTGCAAGATAACCAAACAAAACTTTTAGTGGATTTCTACTTATTTTATTAAATATCATCTCCACCAAACAGGACAAGCTTGCATCTGTTATAGTTTTGGAGAAAAATGTGTTCATTTCATGTATGCGCGAAATGCCTTAAAAATGGCTTTAAAATGGATTTGGAGCATGGAGACGATTATCTCGGGATTGCAAGATAACCAAACAAAACTTTTAGTGGATTTCTACTTATTTTATTAAATATCATCTCCACCAAACAGGACAAGCTTGCATCTGTTATAGTTTTGGAGAAAAATGTGTTCATTTCATGTATGCGCGAAATGCCTTAAAAATGGCTTTAAAATGGATTTGGAGCATGGAGACGATTATCTCGGGATTGCAAGATAACCAAACAAAACTTTTAGTGGATTTCTACTTATTTTATTAAATATCATCTCCACCAAACAGGACAAGCTTGCATCTGTTATAGTTTTGGAGAAAAATGTGTTCATTTCATGTATGCGCGAAATGCCTTAAAAATGGCTTTAAAATGGATTTGGAGCATGGAGACGATTATCTCGGGATTGCAAGATAACCAAACAAAACTTTTAGTGGATTTCTACTTATTTTATTAAATATCATCTCCACCAAACAGGACAAGCTTGCATCTGTTATAGTTTTGGAGAAAAATGTGTTCATTTCATGTATGCGCGAAATGCCTTAAAAATGGCTTTAAAATGGATTTGGAGCATGGAGACGATTATCTCGGGATTGCAAGATAACCAAACAAAACTTTTAGTGGATTTCTACTTATTTTATTAAATATCATCTCCACCAAACAGGACAAGCTTGCATCTGTTATAGTTTTGGAGAAAAATGTGTTCATTTCATGTATGCGCGAAATGCCTTAAAAATGGCTTTAAAATGGATTTGGAGCATGGAGACGATTATCTCGGGATTGCAAGATAACCAAACAAAACTTTTAGTGGATTTCTACTTATTTTATTAAATATCATCTCCACCAAACAGGACAAGCTTGCATCTGTTATAGTTTTGGAGAAAAATGTGTTCATTTCATGTATGCGCGAAATGCCTTAAAAATGGCTTTAAAATGGATTTGGAGCATGGAGACGATTATCTCGGGATTGCAAGATAACCAAACAAAACTTTTAGTGGATTTCTACTTATTTTATTAAATATCATCTCCACCAAACAGGACAAGCTTGCATCTGTTATAGTTTTGGAGAAAAATGTGTTCATTTCATGTATGCGCGAAATGCCTTAAAAATGGCTTTAAAATGGATTTGGAGCATGGAGACGATTATCTCGGGATTGCAAGATAACCAAACAAAACTTTTAGTGGATTTCTACTTATTTTATTAAATATCATCTCCACCAAACAGGACAAGCTTGCATCTGTTATAGTTTTGGAGAAAAATGTGTTCATTTCATGTATGCGCGAAATGCCTTAAAAATGGCTTTAAAATGGATTTGGAGCATGGAGACGATTATCTCGGGATTGCAAGATAACCAAACAAAACTTTTAGTGGATTTCTACTTATTTTATTAAATATCATCTCCACCAAACAGGACAAGCTTGCATCTGTTATAGTTTTGGAGAAAAATGTGTTCATTTCATGTATGCGCGAAATGCCTTAAAAATGGCTTTAAAATGGATTTGGAGCATGGAGACGATTATCTCGGGATTGCAAGATAACCAAACAAAACTTTTAGTGGATTTCTACTTATTTTATTAAATATCATCTCCACCAAACAGGACAAGCTTGCATCTGTTATAGTTTTGGAGAAAAATGTGTTCATTTCATGTATGCGCGAAATGCCTTAAAAATGGCTTTAAAATGGATTTGGAGCATGGAGACGATTATCTCGGGATTGCAAGATAACCAAACAAAACTTTTAGTGGATTTCTACTTATTTTATTAAATATCATCTCCACCAAACAGGACAAGCTTGCATCTGTTATAGTTTTGGAGAAAAATGTGTTCATTTCATGTATGCGCGAAATGCCTTAAAAATGGCTTTAAAATGGATTTGGAGCATGGAGACGATTATCTCGGGATTGCAAGATAACCAAACAAAACTTTTAGTGGATTTCTACTTATTTTATTAAATATCATCTCCACCAAACAGGACAAGCTTGCATCTGTTATAGTTTTGGAGAAAAATGTGTTCATTTCATGTATGCGCGAAATGCCTTAAAAATGGCTTTAAAATGGATTTGGAGCATGGAGACGATTATCTCGGGATTGCAAGATAACCAAACAAAACTTTTAGTGGATTTCTACTTATTTTATTAAATATCATCTCCACCAAACAGGACAAGCTTGCATCTGTTATAGTTTTGGAGAAAAATGTGTTCATTTCATGTATGCGCGAAATGCCTTAAAAATGGCTTTAAAATGGATTTGGAGCATGGAGACGATTATCTCGGGATTGCAAGATAACCAAACAAAACTTTTAGTGGATTTCTACTTATTTTATTAAATATCATCTCCACCAAACAGGACAAGCTTGCATCTGTTATAGTTTTGGAGAAAAATGTGTTCATTTCATGTATGCGCGAAATGCCTTAAAAATGGCTTTAAAATGGATTTGGAGCATGGAGACGATTATCTCGGGATTGCAAGATAACCAAACAAAACTTTTAGTGGATTTCTACTTATTTTATTAAATATCATCTCCACCAAACAGGACAAGCTTGCATCTGTTATAGTTTTGGAGAAAAATGTGTTCATTTCATGTATGCGCGAAATGCCTTAAAAATGGCTTTAAAATGGATTTGGAGCATGGAGACGATTATCTCGGGATTGCAAGATAACCAAACAAAACTTTTAGTGGATTTCTACTTATTTTATTAAATATCATCTCCACCAAACAGGACAAGCTTGCATCTGTTATAGTTTTGGAGAAAAATGTGTTCATTTCATGTATGCGCGAAATGCCTTAAAAATGGCTTTAAAATGGATTTGGAGCATGGAGACGATTATCTCGGGATTGCAAGATAACCAAACAAAACTTTTAGTGGATTTCTACTTATTTTATTAAATATCATCTCCACCAAACAGGACAAGCTTGCATCTGTTATAGTTTTGGAGAAAAATGTGTTCATTTCATGTATGCGCGAAATGCCTTAAAAATGGCTTTAAAATGGATTTGGAGCATGGAGACGATTATCTCGGGATTGCAAGATAACCAAACAAAACTTTTAGTGGATTTCTACTTATTTTATTAAATATCATCTCCACCAAACAGGACAAGCTTGCATCTGTTATAGTTTTGGAGAAAAATGTGTTCATTTCATGTATGCGCGAAATGCCTTAAAAATGGCTTTAAAATGGATTTGGAGCATGGAGACGATTATCTCGGGATTGCAAGATAACCAAACAAAACTTTTAGTGGATTTCTACTTATTTTATTAAATATCATCTCCACCAAACAGGACAAGCTTGCATCTGTTATAGTTTTGGAGAAAAATGTGTTCATTTCATGTATGCGCGAAATGCCTTAAAAATGGCTTTAAAATGGATTTGGAGCATGGAGACGATTATCTCGGGATTGCAAGATAACCAAACAAAACTTTTAGTGGATTTCTACTTATTTTATTAAATATCATCTCCACCAAACAGGACAAGCTTGCATCTGTTATAGTTTTGGAGAAAAATGTGTTCATTTCATGTATGCGCGAAATGCCTTAAAAATGGCTTTAAAATGGATTTGGAGCATGGAGACGATTATCTCGGGATTGCAAGATAACCAAACAAAACTTTTAGTGGATTTCTACTTATTTTATTAAATATCATCTCCACCAAACAGGACAAGCTTGCATCTGTTATAGTTTTGGAGAAAAATGTGTTCATTTCATGTATGCGCGAAATGCCTTAAAAATGGCTTTAAAATGGATTTGGAGCATGGAGACGATTATCTCGGGATTGCAAGATAACCAAACAAAACTTTTAGTGGATTTCTACTTATTTTATTAAATATCATCTCCACCAAACAGGACAAGCTTGCATCTGTTATAGTTTTGGAGAAAAATGTGTTCATTTCATGTATGCGCGAAATGCCTTAAAAATGGCTTTAAAATGGATTTGGAGCATGGAGACGATTATCTCGGGATTGCAAGATAACCAAACAAAACTTTTAGTGGATTTCTACTTATTTTATTAAATATCATCTCCACCAAACAGGACAAGCTTGCATCTGTTATAGTTTTGGAGAAAAATGTGTTCATTTCATGTATGCGCGAAATGCCTTAAAAATGGCTTTAAAATGGATTTGGAGCATGGAGACGATTATCTCGGGATTGCAAGATAACCAAACAAAACTTTTAGTGGATTTCTACTTATTTTATTAAATATCATCTCCACCAAACAGGACAAGCTTGCATCTGTTATAGTTTTGGAGAAAAATGTGTTCATTTCATGTATGCGCGAAATGCCTTAAAAATGGCTTTAAAATGGATTTGGAGCATGGAGACGATTATCTCGGGATTGCAAGATAACCAAACAAAACTTTTAGTGGATTTCTACTTATTTTATTAAATATCATCTCCACCAAACAGGACAAGCTTGCATCTGTTATAGTTTTGGAGAAAAATGTGTTCATTTCATGTATGCGCGAAATGCCTTAAAAATGGCTTTAAAATGGATTTGGAGCATGGAGACGATTATCTCGGGATTGCAAGATAACCAAACAAAACTTTTAGTGGATTTCTACTTATTTTATTAAATATCATCTCCACCAAACAGGACAAGCTTGCATCTGTTATAGTTTTGGAGAAAAATGTGTTCATTTCATGTATGCGCGAAATGCCTTAAAAATGGCTTTAAAATGGATTTGGAGCATGGAGACGATTATCTCGGGATTGCAAGATAACCAAACAAAACTTTTAGTGGATTTCTACTTATTTTATTAAATATCATCTCCACCAAACAGGACAAGCTTGCATCTGTTATAGTTTTGGAGAAAAATGTGTTCATTTCATGTATGCGCGAAATGCCTTAAAAATGGCTTTAAAATGGATTTGGAGCATGGAGACGATTATCTCGGGATTGCAAGATAACCAAACAAAACTTTTAGTGGATTTCTACTTATTTTATTAAATATCATCTCCACCAAACAGGACAAGCTTGCATCTGTTATAGTTTTGGAGAAAAATGTGTTCATTTCATGTATGCGCGAAATGCCTTAAAAATGGCTTTAAAATGGATTTGGAGCATGGAGACGATTATCTCGGGATTGCAAGATAACCAAACAAAACTTTTAGTGGATTTCTACTTATTTTATTAAATATCATCTCCACCAAACAGGACAAGCTTGCATCTGTTATAGTTTTGGAGAAAAATGTGTTCATTTCATGTATGCGCGAAATGCCTTAAAAATGGCTTTAAAATGGATTTGGAGCATGGAGACGATTATCTCGGGATTGCAAGATAACCAAACAAAACTTTTAGTGGATTTCTACTTATTTTATTAAATATCATCTCCACCAAACAGGACAAGCTTGCATCTGTTATAGTTTTGGAGAAAAATGTGTTCATTTCATGTATGCGCGAAATGCCTTAAAAATGGCTTTAAAATGGATTTGGAGCATGGAGACGATTATCTCGGGATTGCAAGATAACCAAACAAAACTTTTAGTGGATTTCTACTTATTTTATTAAATATCATCTCCACCAAACAGGACAAGCTTGCATCTGTTATAGTTTTGGAGAAAAATGTGTTCATTTCATGTATGCGCGAAATGCCTTAAAAATGGCTTTAAAATGGATTTGGAGCATGGAGACGATTATCTCGGGATTGCAAGATAACCAAACAAAACTTTTAGTGTGATTTCTACTTATTTTATTAAATATCATCTCCACCAAACAGGACAAGCTTGCATCTGTTATAGTTTTGGAGAAAAATGTGTTCATTTCATGTATGCGCGAAATGCCTTAAAAATGGCTTTAAAATGGATTTGGAGCATGGAGACGATTATCTCGGGATTGCAAGATAACCAAACAAAACTTTTAGTGGATTTCTACTTATTTTATTAAATATCATCTCCACCAAACAGGACAAGCTTGCATCTGTTATAGTTTTGGAGAAAAATGTGTTCATTTCATGTATGCGCGAAATGCCTTAAAAATGGCTTTAAAATGGATTTGGAGCATGGAGACGATTATCTCGGGATTGCAAGATAACCAAACAAAACTTTTAGTGGATTTCTACTTATTTTATTAAATATCATCTCCACCAAACAGGACAAGCTTGCATCTGTTATAGTTTTGGAGAAAAATGTGTTCATTTCATGTATGCGCGAAATGCCTTAAAAATGGCTTTAAAATGGATTTGGAGCATGGAGACGATTATCTCGGGATTGCAAGATAACCAAACAAAACTTTTAGTGGATTTCTACTTATTTTATTAAATATCATCTCCACCAAACAGGACAAGCTTGCATCTGTTATAGTTTTGGAGAAAAATGTGTTCATTTCATGTATGCGCGAAATGCCTTAAAAATGGCTTTAAAATGGATTTGGAGCATGGAGACGATTATCTCGGGATTGCAAGATAACCAAACAAAACTTTTAGTGGATTTCTACTTATTTTATTAAATATCATCTCCACCAAACAGGACAAGCTTGCATCTGTTATAGTTTTGGAGAAAAATGTGTTCATTTCATGTATGCGCGAAATGCCTTAAAAATGGCTTTAAAATGGATTTGGAGCATGGAGACGATTATCTCGGGATTGCAAGATAACCAAACAAAACTTTTAGTGGATTTCTACTTATTTTATTAAATATCATCTCCACCAAACAGGACAAGCTTGCATCTGTTATAGTTTTGGAGAAAAATGTGTTCATTTCATGTATGCGCGAAATGCCTTAAAAATGGCTTTAAAATGGATTTGGAGCATGGAGACGATTATCTCGGGATTGCAAGATAACCAAACAAAACTTTTAGTGGATTTCTACTTATTTTATTAAATATCATCTCCACCAAACAGGACAAGCTTGCATCTGTTATAGTTTTGGAGAAAAATGTGTTCATTTCATGTATGCGCGAAATGCCTTAAAAATGGCTTTAAAATGGATTTGGAGCATGGAGACGATTATCTCGGGATTGCAAGATAACCAAACAAAACTTTTAGTGGATTTCTACTTATTTTATTAAATATCATCTCCACCAAACAGGACAAGCTTGCATCTGTTATAGTTTTGGAGAAAAATGTGTTCATTTCATGTATGCGCGAAATGCCTTAAAAATGGCTTTAAAATGGATTTGGAGCATGGAGACGATTATCTCGGGATTGCAAGATAACCAAACAAAACTTTTAGTGGATTTCTACTTATTTTATTAAATATCATCTCCACCAAACAGGACAAGCTTGCATCTGTTATAGTTTTGGAGAAAAATGTGTTCATTTCATGTATGCGCGAAATGCCTTAAAAATGGCTTTAAAATGGATTTGGAGCATGGAGACGATTATCTCGGGATTGCAAGATAACCAAACAAAACTTTTAGTGGATTTCTACTTATTTTATTAAATATCATCTCCACCAAACAGGACAAGCTTGCATCTGTTATAGTTTTGGAGAAAAATGTGTTCATTTCATGTATGCGCGAAATGCCTTAAAAATGGCTTTAAAATGGATTTGGAGCATGGAGACGATTATCTCGGGATTGCAAGATAACCAAACAAAACTTTTAGTGGATTTCTACTTATTTTATTAAATATCATCTCCACCAAACAGGACAAGCTTGCATCTGTTATAGTTTTGGAGAAAAATGTGTTCATTTCATGTATGCGCGAAATGCCTTAAAAATGGCTTTAAAATGGATTTGGAGCATGGAGACGATTATCTCGGGATTGCAAGATAACCAAACAAAACTTTTAGTGGATTTCTACTTATTTTATTAAATATCATCTCCACCAAACAGGACAAGCTTGCATCTGTTATAGTTTTGGAGAAAAATGTGTTCATTTCATGTATGCGCGAAATGCCTTAAAAATGGCTTTAAAATGGATTTGGAGCATGGAGACGATTATCTCGGGATTGCAAGATAACCAAACAAAACTTTTAGTGGATTTCTACTTATTTTATTAAATATCATCTCCACCAAACAGGACAAGCTTGCATCTGTTATAGTTTTGGAGAAAAATGTGTTCATTTCATGTATGCGCGAAATGCCTTAAAAATGGCTTTAAAATGGATTTGGAGCATGGAGACGATTATCTCGGGATTGCAAGATAACCAAACAAAACTTTTAGTGGATTTCTACTTATTTTATTAAATATCATCTCCACCAAACAGGACAAGCTTGCATCTGTTATAGTTTTGGAGAAAAATGTGTTCATTTCATGTATGCGCGAAATGCCTTAAAAATGGCTTTAAAATGGATTTGGAGCATGGAGACGATTATCTCGGGATTGCAAGATAACCAAACAAAACTTTTAGTGGATTTCTACTTATTTTATTAAATATCATCTCCACCAAACAGGACAAGCTTGCATCTGTTATAGTTTTGGAGAAAAATGTGTTCATTTCATGTATGCGCGAAATGCCTTAAAAATGGCTTTAAAATGGATTTGGAGCATGGAGACGATTATCTCGGGATTGCAAGATAACCAAACAAAACTTTTAGTGGATTTCTACTTATTTTATTAAATATCATCTCCACCAAACAGGACAAGCTTGCATCTGTTATAGTTTTGGAGAAAAATGTGTTCATTTCATGTATGCGCGAAATGCCTTAAAAATGGCTTTAAAATGGATTTGGAGCATGGAGACGATTATCTCGGGATTGCAAGATAACCAAACAAAACTTTTAGTGGATTTCTACTTATTTTATTAAATATCATCTCCACCAAACAGGACAAGCTTGCATCTGTTATAGTTTTGGAGAAAAATGTGTTCATTTCATGTATGCGCGAAATGCCTTAAAAATGGCTTTAAAATGGATTTGGAGCATGGAGACGATTATCTCGGGATTGCAAGATAACCAAACAAAACTTTTAGTGGATTTCTACTTATTTTATTAAATATCATCTCCACCAAACAGGACAAGCTTGCATCTGTTATAGTTTTGGAGAAAAATGTGTTCATTTCATGTATGCGCGAAATGCCTTAAAAATGGCTTTAAAATGGATTTGGAGCATGGAGACGATTATCTCGGGATTGCAAGATAACCAAACAAAACTTTTAGTGGATTTCTACTTATTTTATTAAATATCATCTCCACCAAACAGGACAAGCTTGCATCTGTTATAGTTTTGGAGAAAAATGTGTTCATTTCATGTATGCGCGAAATGCCTTAAAAATGGCTTTAAAATGGATTTGGAGCATGGAGACGATTATCTCGGGATTGCAAGATAACCAAACAAAACTTTTAGTGGATTTCTACTTATTTTATTAAATATCATCTCCACCAAACAGGACAAGCTTGCATCTGTTATAGTTTTGGAGAAAAATGTGTTCATTTCATGTATGCGCGAAATGCCTTAAAAATGGCTTTAAAATGGATTTGGAGCATGGAGACGATTATCTCGGGATTGCAAGATAACCAAACAAAACTTTTAGTGGATTTCTACTTATTTTATTAAATATCATCTCCACCAAACAGGACAAGCTTGCATCTGTTATAGTTTTGGAGAAAAATGTGTTCATTTCATGTATGCGCGAAATGCCTTAAAAATGGCTTTAAAATGGATTTGGAGCATGGAGACGATTATCTCGGGATTGCAAGATAACCAAACAAAACTTTTAGTGGATTTCTACTTATTTTATTAAATATCATCTCCACCAAACAGGACAAGCTTGCATCTGTTATAGTTTTGGAGAAAAATGTGTTCATTTCATGTATGCGCGAAATGCCTTAAAAATGGCTTTAAAATGGATTTGGAGCATGGAGACGATTATCTCGGGATTGCAAGATAACCAAACAAAACTTTTAGTGGATTTCTACTTATTTTATTAAATATCATCTCCACCAAACAGGACAAGCTTGCATCTGTTATAGTTTTGGAGAAAAATGTGTTCATTTCATGTATGCGCGAAATGCCTTAAAAATGGCTTTAAAATGGATTTGGAGCATGGAGACGATTATCTCGGGATTGCAAGATAACCAAACAAAACTTTTAGTGGATTTCTACTTATTTTATTAAATATCATCTCCACCAAACAGGACAAGCTTGCATCTGTTATAGTTTTGGAGAAAAATGTGTTCATTTCATGTATGCGCGAAATGCCTTAAAAATGGCTTTAAAATGGATTTGGAGCATGGAGACGATTATCTCGGGATTGCAAGATAACCAAACAAAACTTTTAGTGGATTTCTACTTATTTTATTAAATATCATCTCCACCAAACAGGACAAGCTTGCATCTGTTATAGTTTTGGAGAAAAATGTGTTCATTTCATGTATGCGCGAAATGCCTTAAAAATGGCTTTAAAATGGATTTGGAGCATGGAGACGATTATCTCGGGATTGCAAGATAACCAAACAAAACTTTTAGTGGATTTCTACTTATTTTATTAAATATCATCTCCACCAAACAGGACAAGCTTGCATCTGTTATAGTTTTGGAGAAAAATGTGTTCATTTCATGTATGCGCGAAATGCCTTAAAAATGGCTTTAAAATGGATTTGGAGCATGGAGACGATTATCTCGGGATTGCAAGATAACCAAACAAAACTTTTAGTGGATTTCTACTTATTTTATTAAATATCATCTCCACCAAACAGGACAAGCTTGCATCTGTTATAGTTTTGGAGAAAAATGTGTTCATTTCATGTATGCGCGAAATGCCTTAAAAATGGCTTTAAAATGGATTTGGAGCATGGAGACGATTATCTCGGGATTGCAAGATAACCAAACAAAACTTTTAGTGGATTTCTACTTATTTTATTAAATATCATCTCCACCAAACAGGACAAGCTTGCATCTGTTATAGTTTTGGAGAAAAATGTGTTCATTTCATGTATGCGCGAAATGCCTTAAAAATGGCTTTAAAATGGATTTGGAGCATGGAGACGATTATCTCGGGATTGCAAGATAACCAAACAAAACTTTTAGTGGATTTCTACTTATTTTATTAAATATCATCTCCACCAAACAGGACAAGCTTGCATCTGTTATAGTTTTGGAGAAAAATGTGTTCATTTCATGTATGCGCGAAATGCCTTAAAAATGGCTTTAAAATGGATTTGGAGCATGGAGACGATTATCTCGGGATTGCAAGATAACCAAACAAAACTTTTAGTGGATTTCTACTTATTTTATTAAATATCATCTCCACCAAACAGGACAAGCTTGCATCTGTTATAGTTTTGGAGAAAAATGTGTTCATTTCATGTATGCGCGAAATGCCTTAAAAATGGCTTTAAAATGGATTTGGAGCATGGAGACGATTATCTCGGGATTGCAAGATAACCAAACAAAACTTTTAGTGGATTTCTACTTATTTTATTAAATATCATCTCCACCAAACAGGACAAGCTTGCATCTGTTATAGTTTTGGAGAAAAATGTGTTCATTTCATGTATGCGCGAAATGCCTTAAAAATGGCTTTAAAATGGATTTGGAGCATGGAGACGATTATCTCGGGATTGCAAGATAACCAAACAAAACTTTTAGTGGATTTCTACTTATTTTATTAAATATCATCTCCACCAAACAGGACAAGCTTGCATCTGTTATAGTTTTGGAGAAAAATGTGTTCATTTCATGTATGCGCGAAATGCCTTAAAAATGGCTTTAAAATGGATTTGGAGCATGGAGACGATTATCTCGGGATTGCAAGATAACCAAACAAAACTTTTAGTGGATTTCTACTTATTTTATTAAATATCATCTCCACCAAACAGGACAAGCTTGCATCTGTTATAGTTTTGGAGAAAAATGTGTTCATTTCATGTATGCGCGAAATGCCTTAAAAATGGCTTTAAAATGGATTTGGAGCATGGAGACGATTATCTCGGGATTGCAAGATAACCAAACAAAACTTTTAGTGGATTTCTACTTATTTTATTAAATATCATCTCCACCAAACAGGACAAGCTTGCATCTGTTATAGTTTTGGAGAAAAATGTGTTCATTTCATGTATGCGCGAAATGCCTTAAAAATGGCTTTAAAATGGATTTGGAGCATGGAGACGATTATCTCGGGATTGCAAGATAACCAAACAAAACTTTTAGTGGATTTCTACTTATTTTATTAAATATCATCTCCACCAAACAGGACAAGCTTGCATCTGTTATAGTTTTGGAGAAAAATGTGTTCATTTCATGTATGCGCGAAATGCCTTAAAAATGGCTTTAAAATGGATTTGGAGCATGGAGACGATTATCTCGGGATTGCAAGATAACCAAACAAAACTTTTAGTGGATTTCTACTTATTTTATTAAATATCATCTCCACCAAACAGGACAAGCTTGCATCTGTTATAGTTTTGGAGAAAAATGTGTTCATTTCATGTATGCGCGAAATGCCTTAAAAATGGCTTTAAAATGGATTTGGAGCATGGAGACGATTATCTCGGGATTGCAAGATAACCAAACAAAACTTTTAGTGGATTTCTACTTATTTTATTAAATATCATCTCCACCAAACAGGACAAGCTTGCATCTGTTATAGTTTTGGAGAAAAATGTGTTCATTTCATGTATGCGCGAAATGCCTTAAAAATGGCTTTAAAATGGATTTGGAGCATGGAGACGATTATCTCGGGATTGCAAGATAACCAAACAAAACTTTTAGTGGATTTCTACTTATTTTATTAAATATCATCTCCACCAAACAGGACAAGCTTGCATCTGTTATAGTTTTGGAGAAAAATGTGTTCATTTCATGTATGCGCGAAATGCCTTAAAAATGGCTTTAAAATGGATTTGGAGCATGGAGACGATTATCTCGGGATTGCAAGATAACCAAACAAAACTTTTAGTGGATTTCTACTTATTTTATTAAATATCATCTCCACCAAACAGGACAAGCTTGCATCTGTTATAGTTTTGGAGAAAAATGTGTTCATTTCATGTATGCGCGAAATGCCTTAAAAATGGCTTTAAAATGGATTTGGAGCATGGAGACGATTATCTCGGGATTGCAAGATAACCAAACAAAACTTTTAGTGGATTTCTACTTATTTTATTAAATATCATCTCCACCAAACAGGACAAGCTTGCATCTGTTATAGTTTTGGAGAAAAATGTGTTCATTTCATGTATGCGCGAAATGCCTTAAAAATGGCTTTAAAATGGATTTGGAGCATGGAGACGATTATCTCGGGATTGCAAGATAACCAAACAAAACTTTTAGTGGATTTCTACTTATTTTATTAAATATCATCTCCACCAAACAGGACAAGCTTGCATCTGTTATAGTTTTGGAGAAAAATGTGTTCATTTCATGTATGCGCGAAATGCCTTAAAAATGGCTTTAAAATGGATTTGGAGCATGGAGACGATTATCTCGGGATTGCAAGATAACCAAACAAAACTTTTAGTGGATTTCTACTTATTTTATTAAATATCATCTCCACCAAACAGGACAAGCTTGCATCTGTTATAGTTTTGGAGAAAAATGTGTTCATTTCATGTATGCGCGAAATGCCTTAAAAATGGCTTTAAAATGGATTTGGAGCATGGAGACGATTATCTCGGGATTGCAAGATAACCAAACAAAACTTTTAGTGGATTTCTACTTATTTTATTAAATATCATCTCCACCAAACAGGACAAGCTTGCATCTGTTATAGTTTTGGAGAAAAATGTGTTCATTTCATGTATGCGCGAAATGCCTTAAAAATGGCTTTAAAATGGATTTGGAGCATGGAGACGATTATCTCGGGATTGCAAGATAACCAAACAAAACTTTTAGTGGATTTCTACTTATTTTATTAAATATCATCTCCACCAAACAGGACAAGCTTGCATCTGTTATAGTTTTGGAGAAAAATGTGTTCATTTCATGTATGCGCGAAATGCCTTAAAAATGGCTTTAAAATGGATTTGGAGCATGGAGACGATTATCTCGGGATTGCAAGATAACCAAACAAAACTTTTAGTGGATTTCTACTTATTTTATTAAATATCATCTCCACCAAACAGGACAAGCTTGCATCTGTTATAGTTTTGGAGAAAAATGTGTTCATTTCATGTATGCGCGAAATGCCTTAAAAATGGCTTTAAAATGGATTTGGAGCATGGAGACGATTATCTCGGGATTGCAAGATAACCAAACAAAACTTTTAGTGGATTTCTACTTATTTTATTAAATATCATCTCCACCAAACAGGACAAGCTTGCATCTGTTATAGTTTTGGAGAAAAATGTGTTCATTTCATGTATGCGCGAAATGCCTTAAAAATGGCTTTAAAATGGATTTGGAGCATGGAGACGATTATCTCGGGATTGCAAGATAACCAAACAAAACTTTTAGTGGATTTCTACTTATTTTATTAAATATCATCTCCACCAAACAGGACAAGCTTGCATCTGTTATAGTTTTGGAGAAAAATGTGTTCATTTCATGTATGCGCGAAATGCCTTAAAAATGGCTTTAAAATGGATTTGGAGCATGGAGACGATTATCTCGGGATTGCAAGATAACCAAACAAAACTTTTAGTGGATTTCTACTTATTTTATTAAATATCATCTCCACCAAACAGGACAAGCTTGCATCTGTTATAGTTTTGGAGAAAAATGTGTTCATTTCATGTATGCGCGAAATGCCTTAAAAATGGCTTTAAAATGGATTTGGAGCATGGAGACGATTATCTCGGGATTGCAAGATAACCAAACAAAACTTTTAGTGGATTTCTACTTATTTTATTAAATATCATCTCCACCAAACAGGACAAGCTTGCATCTGTTATAGTTTTGGAGAAAAATGTGTTCATTTCATGTATGCGCGAAATGCCTTAAAAATGGCTTTAAAATGGATTTGGAGCATGGAGACGATTATCTCGGGATTGCAAGATAACCAAACAAAACTTTTAGTGGATTTCTACTTATTTTATTAAATATCATCTCCACCAAACAGGACAAGCTTGCATCTGTTATAGTTTTGGAGAAAAATGTGTTCATTTCATGTATGCGCGAAATGCCTTAAAAATGGCTTTAAAATGGATTTGGAGCATGGAGACGATTATCTCGGGATTGCAAGATAACCAAACAAAACTTTTAGTGGATTTCTACTTATTTTATTAAATATCATCTCCACCAAACAGGACAAGCTTGCATCTGTTATAGTTTTGGAGAAAAATGTGTTCATTTCATGTATGCGCGAAATGCCTTAAAAATGGCTTTAAAATGGATTTGGAGCATGGAGACGATTATCTCGGGATTGCAAGATAACCAAACAAAACTTTTAGTGGATTTCTACTTATTTTATTAAATATCATCTCCACCAAACAGGACAAGCTTGCATCTGTTATAGTTTTGGAGAAAAATGTGTTCATTTCATGTATGCGCGAAATGCCTTAAAAATGGCTTTAAAATGGATTTGGAGCATGGAGACGATTATCTCGGGATTGCAAGATAACCAAACAAAACTTTTAGTGGATTTCTACTTATTTTATTAAATATCATCTCCACCAAACAGGACAAGCTTGCATCTGTTATAGTTTTGGAGAAAAATGTGTTCATTTCATGTATGCGCGAAATGCCTTAAAAATGGCTTTAAAATGGATTTGGAGCATGGAGACGATTATCTCGGGATTGCAAGATAACCAAACAAAACTTTTAGTGGATTTCTACTTATTTTATTAAATATCATCTCCACCAAACAGGACAAGCTTGCATCTGTTATAGTTTTGGAGAAAAATGTGTTCATTTCATGTATGCGCGAAATGCCTTAAAAATGGCTTTAAAATGGATTTGGAGCATGGAGACGATTATCTCGGGATTGCAAGATAACCAAACAAAACTTTTAGTGGATTTCTACTTATTTTATTAAATATCATCTCCACCAAACAGGACAAGCTTGCATCTGTTATAGTTTTGGAGAAAAATGTGTTCATTTCATGTATGCGCGAAATGCCTTAAAAATGGCTTTAAAATGGATTTGGAGCATGGAGACGATTATCTCGGGATTGCAAGATAACCAAACAAAACTTTTAGTGGATTTCTACTTATTTTATTAAATATCATCTCCACCAAACAGGACAAGCTTGCATCTGTTATAGTTTTGGAGAAAAATGTGTTCATTTCATGTATGCGCGAAATGCCTTAAAAATGGCTTTAAAATGGATTTGGAGCATGGAGACGATTATCTCGGGATTGCAAGATAACCAAACAAAACTTTTAGTGGATTTCTACTTATTTTATTAAATATCATCTCCACCAAACAGGACAAGCTTGCATCTGTTATAGTTTTGGAGAAAAATGTGTTCATTTCATGTATGCGCGAAATGCCTTAAAAATGGCTTTAAAATGGATTTGGAGCATGGAGACGATTATCTCGGGATTGCAAGATAACCAAACAAAACTTTTAGTGGATTTCTACTTATTTTATTAAATATCATCTCCACCAAACAGGACAAGCTTGCATCTGTTATAGTTTTGGAGAAAAATGTGTTCATTTCATGTATGCGCGAAATGCCTTAAAAAAGGCTTTAACATGGATTTGGAGCATGGAGACGATTATCTCGGGATTGCAAGATAACCAAACAAAAACTTTTAGTGGATTTCTACTTATTTTATTAAATATCATCTCCACCAAACAGGACAAGCTTGCATCTGTTATAGTTTTGGAGAAAAATGTGTTCATTTCATGTATGCGCGAAATGCCTTAAAAATGGCTTTAAAATGGATTTGGAGCATGGAGACGATTATCTCGGGATTGCAAGATAACCAAACAAAACTTTTAGTGGATTTCTACTTATTTTATTAAATATCATCTCCACCAAACAGGACAAGCTTGCATCTGTTATAGTTTTGGAGAAAAATGTGTTCATTTCATGTATGCGCGAAATGCCTTAAAAATGGCTTTAAAATGGATTTGGAGCATGGAGACGATTATCTCGGGATTGCAAGATAACCAAACAAAACTTTTAGTGGATTTCTACTTATTTTATTAAATATCATCTCCACCAAACAGGACAAGCTTGCATCTGTTATAGTTTTGGAGAAAAATGTGTTCATTTCATGTATGCGCGAAATGCCTTAAAAATGGCTTTAAAATGGATTTGGAGCATGGAGACGATTATCTCGGGATTGCAAGATAACCAAACAAAACTTTTAGTGGATTTCTACTTATTTTATTAAATATCATCTCCACCAAACAGGACAAGCTTGCATCTGTTATAGTTTTGGAGAAAAATGTGTTCATTTCATGTATGCGCGAAATGCCTTAAAAATGGCTTTAAAATGGATTTGGAGCATGGAGACGATTATCTCGGGATTGCAAGATAACCAAACAAAACTTTTAGTGGATTTCTACTTATTTTATTAAATATCATCTCCACCAAACAGGACAAGCTTGCATCTGTTATAGTTTTGGAGAAAAATGTGTTCATTTCATGTATGCGCGAAATGCCTTAAAAATGGCTTTAAAATGGATTTGGAGCATGGAGACGATTATCTCGGGATTGCAAGATAACCAAACAAAACTTTTAGTGGATTTCTACTTATTTTATTAAATATCATCTCCACCAAACAGGACAAGCTTGCATCTGTTATAGTTTTGGAGAAAAATGTGTTCATTTCATGTATGCGCGAAATGCCTTAAAAATGGCTTTAAAATGGATTTGGAGCATGGAGACGATTATCTCGGGATTGCAAGATAACCAAACAAAACTTTTAGTGGATTTCTACTTATTTTATTAAATATCATCTCCACCAAACAGGACAAGCTTGCATCTGTTATAGTTTTGGAGAAAAATGTGTTCATTTCATGTATGCGCGAAATGCCTTAAAAATGGCTTTAAAATGGATTTGGAGCATGGAGACGATTATCTCGGGATTGCAAGATAACCAAACAAAACTTTTAGTGGATTTCTACTTATTTTATTAAATATCATCTCCACCAAACAGGACAAGCTTGCATCTGTTATAGTTTTGGAGAAAAATGTGTTCATTTCATGTATGCGCGAAATGCCTTAAAAATGGCTTTAAAATGGATTTGGAGCATGGAGACGATTATCTCGGGATTGCAAGATAACCAAACAAAACTTTTAGTGGATTTCTACTTATTTTATTAAATATCATCTCCACCAAACAGGACAAGCTTGCATCTGTTATAGTTTTGGAGAAAAATGTGTTCATTTCATGTATGCGCGAAATGCCTTAAAAATGGCTTTAAAATGGATTTGGAGCATGGAGACGATTATCTCGGGATTGCAAGATAACCAAACAAAACTTTTAGTGGATTTCTACTTATTTTATTAAATATCATCTCCACCAAACAGGACAAGCTTGCATCTGTTATAGTTTTGGAGAAAAATGTGTTCATTTCATGTATGCGCGAAATGCCTTAAAAATGGCTTTAAAATGGATTTGGAGCATGGAGACGATTATCTCGGGATTGCAAGATAACCAAACAAAACTTTTAGTGGATTTCTACTTATTTTATTAAATATCATCTCCACCAAACAGGACAAGCTTGCATCTGTTATAGTTTTGGAGAAAAATGTGTTCATTTCATGTATGCGCGAAATGCCTTAAAAATGGCTTTAAAATGGATTTGGAGCATGGAGACGATTATCTCGGGATTGCAAGATAACCAAACAAAACTTTTAGTGGATTTCTACTTATTTTATTAAATATCATCTCCACCAAACAGGACAAGCTTGCATCTGTTATAGTTTTGGAGAAAAATGTGTTCATTTCATGTATGCGCGAAATGCCTTAAAAATGGCTTTAAAATGGATTTGGAGCATGGAGACGATTATCTCGGGATTGCAATATAACCAAACAAAACTTTTAGTGGATTTCTACTTATTTTATTAAATATCATCTCCACCAAACAGGACAAGCTTGCATCTGTTATAGTTTTGGAGAAAAATGTGTTCATTTCATGTATGCGCGAAATGCCTTAAAAATGGCTTTAAAATGGATTTGGAGCATGGAGACGATTATCTCGGGATTGCAAGTAACCAAACAAAACTTTTAGTGGATTTCTACTTATTTTATTAAATATCATCTCCACCAAACAGGACAAGCTTGCATCTGTTATAGTTTTGGAGAAAAATGTGTTCATTTCATGTATGCGCGAAATGCCTTAAAAATGGCTTTAAAATGGATTTGGAGCATGGAGACGATTATCTCGGGATTGCAAGATAACCAAACAAAACTTTTAGTGGATTTCTACTTATTTTATTAAATATCATCTCCACCAAACAGGACAAGCTTGCATCTGTTATAGTTTTGGAGAAAAATGTGTTCATTTCATGTATGCGCGAAATGCCTTAAAAATGGCTTTAAAATGGATTTGGAGCATGGAGACGATTATCTCGGGATTGCAAGATAACCAAACAAAACTTTTAGTGGATTTCTACTTATTTTATTAAATATCATCTCCACCAAACAGGACAAGCTTGCATCTGTTATAGTTTTGGAGAAAAATGTGTTCATTTCATGTATGCGCGAAATGCCTTAAAAATGGCTTTAAAATGGATTTGGAGCATGGAGACGATTATCTCGGGATTGCAAGATAACCAAACAAAACTTTTAGTGGATTTCTACTTATTTTATTAAATATCATCTCCACCAAACAGGACAAGCTTGCATCTGTTATAGTTTTGGAGAAAAATGTGTTCATTTCATGTATGCGCGAAATGCCTTAAAAATGGCTTTAAAATGGATTTGGAGCATGGAGACGATTATCTCGGGATTGCAAGATAACCAAACAAAACTTTTAGTGGATTTCTACTTATTTTATTAAATATCATCTCCACCAAACAGGACAAGCTTGCATCTGTTATAGTTTTGGAGAAAAATGTGTTCATTTCATGTATGCGCGAAATGCCTTAAAAATGGCTTTAAAATGGATTTGGAGCATGGAGACGATTATCTCGGGATTGCAAGATAACCAAACAAAACTTTTAGTGGATTTCTACTTATTTTATTAAATATCATCTCCACCAAACAGGACAAGCTTGCATCTGTTATAGTTTTGGAGAAAAATGTGTTCATTTCATGTATGCGCGAAATGCCTTAAAAATGGCTTTAAAATGGATTTGGAGCATGGAGACGATTATCTCGGGATTGCAAGATAACCAAACAAAACTTTTAGTGGATTTCTACTTATTTTATTAAATATCATCTCCACCAAACAGGACAAGCTTGCATCTGTTATAGTTTTGGAGAAAAATGTGTTCATTTCATGTATGCGCGAAATGCCTTAAAAATGGCTTTAAAATGGATTTGGAGCATGGAGACGATTATCTCGGGATTGCAAGATAACCAAACAAAACTTTTAGTGGATTTCTACTTATTTTATTAAATATCATCTCCACCAAACAGGACAAGCTTGCATCTGTTATAGTTTTGGAGAAAAATGTGTTCATTTCATGTATGCGCGAAATGCCTTAAAAATGGCTTTAAAATGGATTTGGAGCATGGAGACGATTATCTCGGGATTGCAAGATAACCAAACAAAACTTTTAGTGGATTTCTACTTATTTTATTAAATATCATCTCCACCAAACAGGACAAGCTTGCATCTGTTATAGTTTTGGAGAAAAATGTGTTCATTTCATGTATGCGCGAAATGCCTTAAAAATGGCTTTAAAATGGATTTGGAGCATGGAGACGATTATCTCGGGATTGCAAGATAACCAAACAAAACTTTTAGTGGATTTCTACTTATTTTATTAAATATCATCTCCACCAAACAGGACAAGCTTGCATCTGTTATAGTTTTGGAGAAAAATGTGTTCATTTCATGTATGCGCGAAATGCCTTAAAAATGGCTTTAAAATGGATTTGGAGCATGGAGACGATTATCTCGGGATTGCAAGATAACCAAACAAAACTTTTAGTGGATTTCTACTTATTTTATTAAATATCATCTCCACCAAACAGGACAAGCTTGCATCTGTTATAGTTTTGGAGAAAAATGTGTTCATTTCATGTATGCGCGAAATGCCTTAAAAATGGCTTTAAAATGGATTTGGAGCATGGAGACGATTATCTCGGGATTGCAAGATAACCAAACAAAACTTTTAGTGGATTTCTACTTATTTTATTAAATATCATCTCCACCAAACAGGACAAGCTTGCATCTGTTATAGTTTTGGAGAAAAATGTGTTCATTTCATGTATGCGCGAAATGCCTTAAAAATGGCTTTAAAATGGATTTGGAGCATGGAGACGATTATCTCGGGATTGCAAGATAACCAAACAAAACTTTTAGTGGATTTCTACTTATTTTATTAAATATCATCTCCACCAAACAGGACAAGCTTGCATCTGTTATAGTTTTGGAGAAAAATGTGTTCATTTCATGTATGCGCGAAATGCCTTAAAAATGGCTTTAAAATGGATTTGGAGCATGGAGACGATTATCTCGGGATTGCAAGATAACCAAACAAAACTTTTAGTGGATTTCTACTTATTTTATTAAATATCATCTCCACCAAACAGGACAAGCTTGCATCTGTTATAGTTTTGGAGAAAAATGTGTTCATTTCATGTATGCGCGAAATGCCTTAAAAATGGCTTTAAAATGGATTTGGAGCATGGAGACGATTATCTCGGGATTGCAAGATAACCAAACAAAACTTTTAGTGGATTTCTACTTATTTTATTAAATATCATCTCCACCAAACAGGACAAGCTTGCATCTGTTATAGTTTTGGAGAAAAATGTGTTCATTTCATGTATGTCGCGAAATGCCTTAAAAATGGCTTTAAAATGGATTTGGAGCATGGAGACGATTATCTCGGGATTGCAAGATAACCAAACAAAACTTTTAGTGGATTTCTACTTATTTTATTAAATATCATCTCCACCAAACAGGACAAGCTTGCATCTGTTATAGTTTTGGAGAAAAATGTGTTCATTTCATGTATGCGCGAAATGCCTTAAAAATGGCTTTAAAATGGATTTGGAGCATGGAGACGATTATCTCGGGATTGCAAGATAACCAAACAAAACTTTTAGTGGATTTCTACTTATTTTATTAAATATCATCTCCACCAAACAGGACAAGCTTGCATCTGTTATAGTTTTGGAGAAAAATGTGTTCATTTCATGTATGCGCGAAATGCCTTAAAAATGGCTTTAAAATGGATTTGGAGCATGGAGACGATTATCTCGGGATTGCAAGATAACCAAACAAAACTTTTAGTGGATTTCTACTTATTTTATTAAATATCATCTCCACCAAACAGGACAAGCTTGCATCTGTTATAGTTTTGGAGAAAAATGTGTTCATTTCATGTATGCGCGAAATGCCTTAAAAATGGCTTTAAAATGGATTTGGAGCATGGAGACGATTATCTCGGGATTGCAAGATAACCAAACAAAACTTTTAGTGGATTTCTACTTATTTTATTAAATATCATCTCCACCAAACAGGACAAGCTTGCATCTGTTATAGTTTTGGAGAAAAATGTGTTCATTTCATGTATGCGCGAAATGCCTTAAAAATGGCTTTAAAATGGATTTGGAGCATGGAGACGATTATCTCGGGATTGCAAGATAACCAAACAAAACTTTTAGTGGATTTCTACTTATTTTATTAAATATCATCTCCACCAAACAGGACAAGCTTGCATCTGTTATAGTTTTGGAGAAAAATGTGTTCATTTCATGTATGCGCGAAATGCCTTAAAAATGGCTTTAAAATGGATTTGGAGCATGGAGACGATTATCTCGGGATTGCAAGATAACCAAACAAAACTTTTAGTGGATTTCTACTTATTTTATTAAATATCATCTCCACCAAACAGGACAAGCTTGCATCTGTTATAGTTTTGGAGAAAAATGTGTTCATTTCATGTATGCGCGAAATGCCTTAAAAATGGCTTTAAAATGGATTTGGAGCATGGAGACGATTATCTCGGGATTGCAAGATAACCAAACAAAACTTTTAGTGGATTTCTACTTATTTTATTAAATATCATCTCCACCAAACAGGACAAGCTTGCATCTGTTATAGTTTTGGAGAAAAATGTGTTCATTTCATGTATGCGCGAAATGCCTTAAAAATGGCTTTAAAATGGATTTGGAGCATGGAGACGATTATCTCGGGATTGCAAGATAACCAAACAAAACTTTTAGTGGATTTCTACTTATTTTATTAAATATCATCTCCACCAAACAGGACAAGCTTGCATCTGTTATAGTTTTGGAGAAAAATGTGTTCATTTCATGTATGCGCGAAATGCCTTAAAAATGGCTTTAAAATGGATTTGGAGCATGGAGACGATTATCTCGGGATTGCAAGATAACCAAACAAAACTTTTAGTGGATTTCTACTTATTTTATTAAATATCATCTCCACCAAACAGGACAAGCTTGCATCTGTTATAGTTTTGGAGAAAAATGTGTTCATTTCATGTATGCGCGAAATGCCTTAAAAATGGCTTTAAAATGGATTTGGAGCATGGAGACGATTATCTCGGGATTGCAAGATAACCAAACAAAACTTTTAGTGGATTTCTACTTATTTTATTAAATATCATCTCCACCAAACAGGACAAGCTTGCATCTGTTATAGTTTTGGAGAAAAATGTGTTCATTTCATGTATGCGCGAAATGCCTTAAAAATGGCTTTAAAATGGATTTGGAGCATGGAGACGATTATCTCGGGATTGCAAGATAACCAAACAAAACTTTTAGTGGATTTCTACTTATTTTATTAAATATCATCTCCACCAAACAGGACAAGCTTGCATCTGTTATAGTTTTGGAGAAAAATGTGTTCATTTCATGTATGCGCGAAATGCCTTAAAAATGGCTTTAAAATGGATTTGGAGCATGGAGACGATTATCTCGGGATTGCAAGATAACCAAACAAAACTTTTAGTGGATTTCTACTTATTTTATTAAATATCATCTCCACCAAACAGGACAAGCTTGCATCTGTTATAGTTTTGGAGAAAAATGTGTTCATTTCATGTATGCGCGAAATGCCTTAAAAATGGCTTTAAAATGGATTTGGAGCATGGAGACGATTATCTCGGGATTGCAAGATAACCAAACAAAACTTTTAGTGGATTTCTACTTATTTTATTAAATATCATCTCCACCAAACAGGACAAGCTTGCATCTGTTATAGTTTTGGAGAAAAATGTGTTCATTTCATGTATGCGCGAAATGCCTTAAAAATGGCTTTAAAATGGATTTGGAGCATGGAGACGATTATCTCGGGATTGCAAGATAACCAAACAAAACTTTTAGTGGATTTCTACTTATTTTATTAAATATCATCTCCACCAAACAGGACAAGCTTGCATCTGTTATAGTTTTGGAGAAAAATGTGTTCATTTCATGTATGCGCGAAATGCCTTAAAAATGGCTTTAAAATGGATTTGGAGCATGGAGACGATTATCTCGGGATTGCAAGATAACCAAACAAAACTTTTAGTGGATTTCTACTTATTTTATTAAATATCATCTCCACCAAACAGGACAAGCTTGCATCTGTTATAGTTTTGGAGAAAAATGTGTTCATTTCATGTATGCGCGAAATGCCTTAAAAATGGCTTTAAAATGGATTTGGAGCATGGAGACGATTATCTCGGGATTGCAAGATAACCAAACAAAACTTTTAGTGGATTTCTACTTATTTTATTAAATATCATCTCCACCAAACAGGACAAGCTTGCATCTGTTATAGTTTTGGAGAAAAATGTGTTCATTTCATGTATGCGCGAAATGCCTTAAAAATGGCTTTAAAATGGATTTGGAGCATGGAGACGATTATCTCGGGATTGCAAGATAACCAAACAAAACTTTTAGTGGATTTCTACTTATTTTATTAAATATCATCTCCACCAAACAGGACAAGCTTGCATCTGTTATAGTTTTGGAGAAAAATGTGTTCATTTCATGTATGCGCGAAATGCCTTAAAAATGGCTTTAAAATGGATTTGGAGCATGGAGACGATTATCTCGGGATTGCAAGATAACCAAACAAAACTTTTAGTGGATTTCTACTTATTTTATTAAATATCATCTCCACCAAACAGGACAAGCTTGCATCTGTTATAGTTTTGGAGAAAAATGTGTTCATTTCATGTATGCGCGAAATGCCTTAAAAATGGCTTTAAAATGGATTTGGAGCATGGAGACGATTATCTCGGGATTGCAAGATAACCAAACAAAACTTTTAGTGGATTTCTACTTATTTTATTAAATATCATCTCCACCAAACAGGACAAGCTTGCATCTGTTATAGTTTTGGAGAAAAATGTGTTCATTTCATGTATGCGCGAAATGCCTTAAAAATGGCTTTAAAATGGATTTGGAGCATGGAGACGATTATCTCGGGATTGCAAGATAACCAAACAAAACTTTTAGTGGATTTCTACTTATTTTATTAAATATCATCTCCACCAAACAGGACAAGCTTGCATCTGTTATAGTTTTGGAGAAAAATGTGTTCATTTCATGTATGCGCGAAATGCCTTAAAAATGGCTTTAAAATGGATTTGGAGCATGGAGACGATTATCTCGGGATTGCAAGATAACCAAACAAAACTTTTAGTGGATTTCTACTTATTTTATTAAATATCATCTCCACCAAACAGGACAAGCTTGCATCTGTTATAGTTTTGGAGAAAAATGTGTTCATTTCATGTATGCGCGAAATGCCTTAAAAATGGCTTTAAAATGGATTTGGAGCATGGAGACGATTATCTCGGGATTGCAAGATAACCAAACAAAACTTTTAGTGGATTTCTACTTATTTTATTAAATATCATCTCCACCAAACAGGACAAGCTTGCATCTGTTATAGTTTTGGAGAAAAATGTGTTCATTTCATGTATGCGCGAAATGCCTTAAAAATGGCTTTAAAATGGATTTGGAGCATGGAGACGATTATCTCGGGATTGCAAGATAACCAAACAAAACTTTTAGTGGATTTCTACTTATTTTATTAAATATCATCTCCACCAAACAGGACAAGCTTGCATCTGTTATAGTTTTGGAGAAAAATGTGTTCATTTCATGTATGCGCGAAATGCCTTAAAAATGGCTTTAAAATGGATTTGGAGCATGGAGACGATTATCTCGGGATTGCAAGATAACCAAACAAAACTTTTAGTGGATTTCTACTTATTTTATTAAATATCATCTCCACCAAACAGGACAAGCTTGCATCTGTTATAGTTTTGGAGAAAAATGTGTTCATTTCATGTATGCGCGAAATGCCTTAAAAATGGCTTTAAAATGGATTTGGAGCATGGAGACGATTATCTCGGGATTGCAAGATAACCAAACAAAACTTTTAGTGGATTTCTACTTATTTTATTAAATATCATCTCCACCAAACAGGACAAGCTTGCATCTGTTATAGTTTTGGAGAAAAATGTGTTCATTTCATGTATGCGCGAAATGCCTTAAAAATGGCTTTAAAATGGATTTGGAGCATGGAGACGATTATCTCGGGATTGCAAGATAACCAAACAAAACTTTTAGTGGATTTCTACTTATTTTATTAAATATCATCTCCACCAAACAGGACAAGCTTGCATCTGTTATAGTTTTGGAGAAAAATGTGTTCATTTCATGTATGCGCGAAATGCCTTAAAAATGGCTTTAAAATGGATTTGGAGCATGGAGACGATTATCTCGGGATTGCAAGATAACCAAACAAAACTTTTAGTGGATTTCTACTTATTTTATTAAATATCATCTCCACCAAACAGGACAAGCTTGCATCTGTTATAGTTTTGGAGAAAAATGTGTTCATTTCATGTATGCGCGAAATGCCTTAAAAATGGCTTTAAAATGGATTTGGAGCATGGAGACGATTATCTCGGGATTGCAAGATAACCAAACAAAACTTTTAGTGGATTTCTACTTATTTTATTAAATATCATCTCCACCAAACAGGACAAGCTTGCATCTGTTATAGTTTTGGAGAAAAATGTGTTCATTTCATGTATGCGCGAAATGCCTTAAAAATGGCTTTAAAATGGATTTGGAGCATGGAGACGATTATCTCGGGATTGCAAGATAACCAAACAAAACTTTTAGTGGATTTCTACTTATTTTATTAAATATCATCTCCACCAAACAGGACAAGCTTGCATCTGTTATAGTTTTGGAGAAAAATGTGTTCATTTCATGTATGCGCGAAATGCCTTAAAAATGGCTTTAAAATGGATTTGGAGCATGGAGACGATTATCTCGGGATTGCAAGATAACCAAACAAAACTTTTAGTGGATTTCTACTTATTTTATTAAATATCATCTCCACCAAACAGGACAAGCTTGCATCTGTTATAGTTTTGGAGAAAAATGTGTTCATTTCATGTATGCGCGAAATGCCTTAAAAATGGCTTTAAAATGGATTTGGAGCATGGAGACGATTATCTCGGGATTGCAAGATAACCAAACAAAACTTTTAGTGGATTTCTACTTATTTTATTAAATATCATCTCCACCAAACAGGACAAGCTTGCATCTGTTATAGTTTTGGAGAAAAATGTGTTCATTTCATGTATGCGCGAAATGCCTTAAAAATGGCTTTAAAATGGATTTGGAGCATGGAGACGATTATCTCGGGATTGCAAGATAACCAAACAAAACTTTTAGTGGATTTCTACTTATTTTATTAAATATCATCTCCACCAAACAGGACAAGCTTGCATCTGTTATAGTTTTGGAGAAAAATGTGTTCATTTCATGTATGCGCGAAATGCCTTAAAAATGGCTTTAAAATGGATTTGGAGCATGGAGACGATTATCTCGGGATTGCAAGATAACCAAACAAAACTTTTAGTGGATTTCTACTTATTTTATTAAATATCATCTCCACCAAACAGGACAAGCTTGCATCTGTTATAGTTTTGGAGAAAAATGTGTTCATTTCATGTATGCGCGAAATGCCTTAAAAATGGCTTTAAAATGGATTTGGAGCATGGAGACGATTATCTCGGGATTGCAAGATAACCAAACAAAACTTTTAGTGGATTTCTACTTATTTTATTAAATATCATCTCCACCAAACAGGACAAGCTTGCATCTGTTATAGTTTTGGAGAAAAATGTGTTCATTTCATGTATGCGCGAAATGCCTTAAAAATGGCTTTAAAATGGATTTGGAGCATGGAGACGATTATCTCGGGATTGCAAGATAACCAAACAAAACTTTTAGTGGATTTCTACTTATTTTATTAAATATCATCTCCACCAAACAGGACAAGCTTGCATCTGTTATAGTTTTGGAGAAAAATGTGTTCATTTCATGTATGCGCGAAATGCCTTAAAAATGGCTTTAAAATGGATTTGGAGCATGGAGACGATTATCTCGGGATTGCAAGATAACCAAACAAAACTTTTAGTGGATTTCTACTTATTTTATTAAATATCATCTCCACCAAACAGGACAAGCTTGCATCTGTTATAGTTTTGGAGAAAAATGTGTTCATTTCATGTATGCGCGAAATGCCTTAAAAATGGCTTTAAAATGGATTTGGAGCATGGAGACGATTATCTCGGGATTGCAAGATAACCAAACAAAACTTTTAGTGGATTTCTACTTATTTTATTAAATATCATCTCCACCAAACAGGACAAGCTTGCATCTGTTATAGTTTTGGAGAAAAATGTGTTCATTTCATGTATGCGCGAAATGCCTTAAAAATGGCTTTAAAATGGATTTGGAGCATGGAGACGATTATCTCGGGATTGCAAGATAACCAAACAAAACTTTTAGTGGATTTCTACTTATTTTATTAAATATCATCTCCACCAAACAGGACAAGCTTGCATCTGTTATAGTTTTGGAGAAAAATGTGTTCATTTCATGTATGCGCGAAATGCCTTAAAAATGGCTTTAAAATGGATTTGGAGCATGGAGACGATTATCTCGGGATTGCAAGATAACCAAACAAAACTTTTAGTGGATTTCTACTTATTTTATTAAATATCATCTCCACCAAACAGGACAAGCTTGCATCTGTTATAGTTTTGGAGAAAAATGTGTTCATTTCATGTATGCGCGAAATGCCTTAAAAATGGCTTTAAAATGGATTTGGAGCATGGAGACGATTATCTCGGGATTGCAAGATAACCAAACAAAACTTTTAGTGGATTTCTACTTATTTTATTAAATATCATCTCCACCAAACAGGACAAGCTTGCATCTGTTATAGTTTTGGAGAAAAATGTGTTCATTTCATGTATGCGCGAAATGCCTTAAAAATGGCTTTAAAATGGATTTGGAGCATGGAGACGATTATCTCGGGATTGCAAGATAACCAAACAAAACTTTTAGTGGATTTCTACTTATTTTATTAAATATCATCTCCACCAAACAGGACAAGCTTGCATCTGTTATAGTTTTGGAGAAAAATGTGTTCATTTCATGTATGCGCGAAATGCCTTAAAAATGGCTTTAAAATGGATTTGGAGCATGGAGACGATTATCTCGGGATTGCAAGATAACCAAACAAAACTTTTAGTGGATTTCTACTTATTTTATTAAATATCATCTCCACCAAACAGGACAAGCTTGCATCTGTTATAGTTTTGGAGAAAAATGTGTTCATTTCATGTATGCGCGAAATGCCTTAAAAATGGCTTTAAAATGGATTTGGAGCATGGAGACGATTATCTCGGGATTGCAAGATAACCAAACAAAACTTTTAGTGGATTTCTACTTATTTTATTAAATATCATCTCCACCAAACAGGACAAGCTTGCATCTGTTATAGTTTTGGAGAAAAATGTGTTCATTTCATGTATGCGCGAAATGCCTTAAAAATGGCTTTAAAATGGATTTGGAGCATGGAGACGATTATCTCGGGATTGCAAGATAACCAAACAAAACTTTTAGTGGATTTCTACTTATTTTATTAAATATCATCTCCACCAAACAGGACAAGCTTGCATCTGTTATAGTTTTGGAGAAAAATGTGTTCATTTCATGTATGCGCGAAATGCCTTAAAAATGGCTTTAAAATGGATTTGGAGCATGGAGACGATTATCTCGGGATTGCAAGATAACCAAACAAAACTTTTAGTGGATTTCTACTTATTTTATTAAATATCATCTCCACCAAACAGGACAAGCTTGCATCTGTTATAGTTTTGGAGAAAAATGTGTTCATTTCATGTATGCGCGAAATGCCTTAAAAATGGCTTTAAAATGGATTTGGAGCATGGAGACGATTATCTCGGGATTGCAAGATAACCAAACAAAACTTTTAGTGGATTTCTACTTATTTTATTAAATATCATCTCCACCAAACAGGACAAGCTTGCATCTGTTATAGTTTTGGAGAAAAATGTGTTCATTTCATGTATGCGCGAAATGCCTTAAAAATGGCTTTAAAATGGATTTGGAGCATGGAGACGATTATCTCGGGATTGCAAGATAACCAAACAAAACTTTTAGTGGATTTCTACTTATTTTATTAAATATCATCTCCACCAAACAGGACAAGCTTGCATCTGTTATAGTTTTGGAGAAAAATGTGTTCATTTCATGTATGCGCGAAATGCCTTAAAAATGGCTTTAAAATGGATTTGGAGCATGGAGACGATTATCTCGGGATTGCAAGATAACCAAACAAAACTTTTAGTGGATTTCTACTTATTTTATTAAATATCATCTCCACCAAACAGGACAAGCTTGCATCTGTTATAGTTTTGGAGAAAAATGTGTTCATTTCATGTATGCGCGAAATGCCTTAAAAATGGCTTTAAAATGGATTTGGAGCATGGAGACGATTATCTCGGGATTGCAAGATAACCAAACAAAACTTTTAGTGGATTTCTACTTATTTTATTAAATATCATCTCCACCAAACAGGACAAGCTTGCATCTGTTATAGTTTTGGAGAAAAATGTGTTCATTTCATGTATGCGCGAAATGCCTTAAAAATGGCTTTAAAATGGATTTGGAGCATGGAGACGATTATCTCGGGATTGCAAGATAACCAAACAAAACTTTTAGTGGATTTCTACTTATTTTATTAAATATCATCTCCACCAAACAGGACAAGCTTGCATCTGTTATAGTTTTGGAGAAAAATGTGTTCATTTCATGTATGCGCGAAATGCCTTAAAAATGGCTTTAAAATGGATTTGGAGCATGGAGACGATTATCTCGGGATTGCAAGATAACCAAACAAAACTTTTAGTGGATTTCTACTTATTTTATTAAATATCATCTCCACCAAACAGGACAAGCTTGCATCTGTTATAGTTTTGGAGAAAAATGTGTTCATTTCATGTATGCGCGAAATGCCTTAAAAATGGCTTTAAAATGGATTTGGAGCATGGAGACGATTATCTCGGGATTGCAAGATAACCAAACAAAACTTTTAGTGGATTTCTACTTATTTTATTAAATATCATCTCCACCAAACAGGACAAGCTTGCATCTGTTATAGTTTTGGAGAAAAATGTGTTCATTTCATGTATGCGCGAAATGCCTTAAAAATGGCTTTAAAATGGATTTGGAGCATGGAGACGATTATCTCGGGATTGCAAGATAACCAAACAAAACTTTTAGTGGATTTCTACTTATTTTATTAAATATCATCTCCACCAAACAGGACAAGCTTGCATCTGTTATAGTTTTGGAGAAAAATGTGTTCATTTCATGTATGCGCGAAATGCCTTAAAAATGGCTTTAAAATGGATTTGGAGCATGGAGACGATTATCTCGGGATTGCAAGATAACCAAACAAAACTTTTAGTGGATTTCTACTTATTTTATTAAATATCATCTCCACCAAACAGGACAAGCTTGCATCTGTTATAGTTTTGGAGAAAAATGTGTTCATTTCATGTATGCGCGAAATGCCTTAAAAATGGCTTTAAAATGGATTTGGAGCATGGAGACGATTATCTCGGGATTGCAAGATAACCAAACAAAACTTTTAGTGGATTTCTACTTATTTTATTAAATATCATCTCCACCAAACAGGACAAGCTTGCATCTGTTATAGTTTTGGAGAAAAATGTGTTCATTTCATGTATGCGCGAAATGCCTTAAAAATGGCTTTAAAATGGATTTGGAGCATGGAGACGATTATCTCGGGATTGCAAGATAACCAAACAAAACTTTTAGTGGATTTCTACTTATTTTATTAAATATCATCTCCACCAAACAGGACAAGCTTGCATCTGTTATAGTTTTGGAGAAAAATGTGTTCATTTCATGTATGCGCGAAATGCCTTAAAAATGGCTTTAAAATGGATTTGGAGCATGGAGACGATTATCTCGGGATTGCAAGATAACCAAACAAAACTTTTAGTGGATTTCTACTTATTTTATTAAATATCATCTCCACCAAACAGGACAAGCTTGCATCTGTTATAGTTTTGGAGAAAAATGTGTTCATTTCATGTATGCGCGAAATGCCTTAAAAATGGCTTTAAAATGGATTTGGAGCATGGAGACGATTATCTCGGGATTGCAAGATAACCAAACAAAACTTTTAGTGGATTTCTACTTATTTTATTAAATATCATCTCCACCAAACAGGACAAGCTTGCATCTGTTATAGTTTTGGAGAAAAATGTGTTCATTTCATGTATGCGCGAAATGCCTTAAAAATGGCTTTAAAATGGATTTGGAGCATGGAGACGATTATCTCGGGATTGCAAGATAACCAAACAAAACTTTTAGTGGATTTCTACTTATTTTATTAAATATCATCTCCACCAAACAGGACAAGCTTGCATCTGTTATAGTTTTGGAGAAAAATGTGTTCATTTCATGTATGCGCGAAATGCCTTAAAAATGGCTTTAAAATGGATTTGGAGCATGGAGACGATTATCTCGGGATTGCAAGATAACCAAACAAAACTTTTAGTGGATTTCTACTTATTTTATTAAATATCATCTCCACCAAACAGGACAAGCTTGCATCTGTTATAGTTTTGGAGAAAAATGTGTTCATTTCATGTATGCGCGAAATGCCTTAAAAATGGCTTTAAAATGGATTTGGAGCATGGAGACGATTATCTCGGGATTGCAAGATAACCAAACAAAACTTTTAGTGGATTTCTACTTATTTTATTAAATATCATCTCCACCAAACAGGACAAGCTTGCATCTGTTATAGTTTTGGAGAAAAATGTGTTCATTTCATGTATGCGCGAAATGCCTTAAAAATGGCTTTAAAATGGATTTGGAGCATGGAGACGATTATCTCGGGATTGCAAGATAACCAAACAAAACTTTTAGTGGATTTCTACTTATTTTATTAAATATCATCTCCACCAAACAGGACAAGCTTGCATCTGTTATAGTTTTGGAGAAAAATGTGTTCATTTCATGTATGCGCGAAATGCCTTAAAAATGGCTTTAAAATGGATTTGGAGCATGGAGACGATTATCTCGGGATTGCAAGATAACCAAACAAAACTTTTAGTGGATTTCTACTTATTTTATTAAATATCATCTCCACCAAACAGGACAAGCTTGCATCTGTTATAGTTTTGGAGAAAAATGTGTTCATTTCATGTATGCGCGAAATGCCTTAAAAATGGCTTTAAAATGGATTTGGAGCATGGAGACGATTATCTCGGGATTGCAAGATAACCAAACAAAACTTTTAGTGGATTTCTACTTATTTTATTAAATATCATCTCCACCAAACAGGACAAGCTTGCATCTGTTATAGTTTTGGAGAAAAATGTGTTCATTTCATGTATGCGCGAAATGCCTTAAAAATGGCTTTAAAATGGATTTGGAGCATGGAGACGATTATCTCGGGATTGCAAGATAACCAAACAAAACTTTTAGTGGATTTCTACTTATTTTATTAAATATCATCTCCACCAAACAGGACAAGCTTGCATCTGTTATAGTTTTGGAGAAAAATGTGTTCATTTCATGTATGCGCGAAATGCCTTAAAAATGGCTTTAAAATGGATTTGGAGCATGGAGACGATTATCTCGGGATTGCAAGATAACCAAACAAAACTTTTAGTGGATTTCTACTTATTTTATTAAATATCATCTCCACCAAACAGGACAAGCTTGCATCTGTTATAGTTTTGGAGAAAAATGTGTTCATTTCATGTATGCGCGAAATGCCTTAAAAATGGCTTTAAAATGGATTTGGAGCATGGAGACGATTATCTCGGGATTGCAAGATAACCAAACAAAACTTTTAGTGGATTTCTACTTATTTTATTAAATATCATCTCCACCAAACAGGACAAGCTTGCATCTGTTATAGTTTTGGAGAAAAATGTGTTCATTTCATGTATGCGCGAAATGCCTTAAAAATGGCTTTAAAATGGATTTGGAGCATGGAGACGATTATCTCGGGATTGCAAGATAACCAAACAAAACTTTTAGTGGATTTCTACTTATTTTATTAAATATCATCTCCACCAAACAGGACAAGCTTGCATCTGTTATAGTTTTGGAGAAAAATGTGTTCATTTCATGTATGCGCGAAATGCCTTAAAAATGGCTTTAAAATGGATTTGGAGCATGGAGACGATTATCTCGGGATTGCAAGATAACCAAACAAAACTTTTAGTGGATTTCTACTTATTTTATTAAATATCATCTCCACCAAACAGGACAAGCTTGCATCTGTTATAGTTTTGGAGAAAAATGTGTTCATTTCATGTATGCGCGAAATGCCTTAAAAATGGCTTTAAAATGGATTTGGAGCATGGAGACGATTATCTCGGGATTGCAAGATAACCAAACAAAACTTTTAGTGGATTTCTACTTATTTTATTAAATATCATCTCCACCAAACAGGACAAGCTTGCATCTGTTATAGTTTTGGAGAAAAATGTGTTCATTTCATGTATGCGCGAAATGCCTTAAAAATGGCTTTAAAATGGATTTGGAGCATGGAGACGATTATCTCGGGATTGCAAGATAACCAAACAAAACTTTTAGTGGATTTCTACTTATTTTATTAAATATCATCTCCACCAAACAGGACAAGCTTGCATCTGTTATAGTTTTGGAGAAAAATGTGTTCATTTCATGTATGCGCGAAATGCCTTAAAAATGGCTTTAAAATGGATTTGGAGCATGGAGACGATTATCTCGGGATTGCAAGATAACCAAACAAAACTTTTAGTGGATTTCTACTTATTTTATTAAATATCATCTCCACCAAACAGGACAAGCTTGCATCTGTTATAGTTTTGGAGAAAAATGTGTTCATTTCATGTATGCGCGAAATGCCTTAAAAATGGCTTTAAAATGGATTTGGAGCATGGAGACGATTATCTCGGGATTGCAAGATAACCAAACAAAACTTTTAGTGGATTTCTACTTATTTTATTAAATATCATCTCCACCAAACAGGACAAGCTTGCATCTGTTATAGTTTTGGAGAAAAATGTGTTCATTTCATGTATGCGCGAAATGCCTTAAAAATGGCTTTAAAATGGATTTGGAGCATGGAGACGATTATCTCGGGATTGCAAGATAACCAAACAAAACTTTTAGTGGATTTCTACTTATTTTATTAAATATCATCTCCACCAAACAGGACAAGCTTGCATCTGTTATAGTTTTGGAGAAAAATGTGTTCATTTCATGTATGCGCGAAATGCCTTAAAAATGGCTTTAAAATGGATTTGGAGCATGGAGACGATTATCTCGGGATTGCAAGATAACCAAACAAAACTTTTAGTGGATTTCTACTTATTTTATTAAATATCATCTCCACCAAACAGGACAAGCTTGCATCTGTTATAGTTTTGGAGAAAAATGTGTTCATTTCATGTATGCGCGAAATGCCTTAAAAATGGCTTTAAAATGGATTTGGAGCATGGAGACGATTATCTCGGGATTGCAAGATAACCAAACAAAACTTTTAGTGGATTTCTACTTATTTTATTAAATATCATCTCCACCAAACAGGACAAGCTTGCATCTGTTATAGTTTTGGAGAAAAATGTGTTCATTTCATGTATGCGCGAAATGCCTTAAAAATGGCTTTAAAATGGATTTGGAGCATGGAGACGATTATCTCGGGATTGCAAGATAACCAAACAAAACTTTTAGTGGATTTCTACTTATTTTATTAAATATCATCTCCACCAAACAGGACAAGCTTGCATCTGTTATAGTTTTGGAGAAAAATGTGTTCATTTCATGTATGCGCGAAATGCCTTAAAAATGGCTTTAAAATGGATTTGGAGCATGGAGACGATTATCTCGGGATTGCAAGATAACCAAACAAAACTTTTAGTGGATTTCTACTTATTTTATTAAATATCATCTCCACCAAACAGGACAAGCTTGCATCTGTTATAGTTTTGGAGAAAAATGTGTTCATTTCATGTATGCGCGAAATGCCTTAAAAATGGCTTTAAAATGGATTTGGAGCATGGAGACGATTATCTCGGGATTGCAAGATAACCAAACAAAACTTTTAGTGGATTTCTACTTATTTTATTAAATATCATCTCCACCAAACAGGACAAGCTTGCATCTGTTATAGTTTTGGAGAAAAATGTGTTCATTTCATGTATGCGCGAAATGCCTTAAAAATGGCTTTAAAATGGATTTGGAGCATGGAGACGATTATCTCGGGATTGCAAGATAACCAAACAAAACTTTTAGTGGATTTCTACTTATTTTATTAAATATCATCTCCACCAAACAGGACAAGCTTGCATCTGTTATAGTTTTGGAGAAAAATGTGTTCATTTCATGTATGCGCGAAATGCCTTAAAAATGGCTTTAAAATGGATTTGGAGCATGGAGACGATTATCTCGGGATTGCAAGATAACCAAACAAAACTTTTAGTGGATTTCTACTTATTTTATTAAATATCATCTCCACCAAACAGGACAAGCTTGCATCTGTTATAGTTTTGGAGAAAAATGTGTTCATTTCATGTATGCGCGAAATGCCTTAAAAATGGCTTTAAAATGGATTTGGAGCATGGAGACGATTATCTCGGGATTGCAAGATAACCAAACAAAACTTTTAGTGGATTTCTACTTATTTTATTAAATATCATCTCCACCAAACAGGACAAGCTTGCATCTGTTATAGTTTTGGAGAAAAATGTGTTCATTTCATGTATGCGCGAAATGCCTTAAAAATGGCTTTAAAATGGATTTGGAGCATGGAGACGATTATCTCGGGATTGCAAGATAACCAAACAAAACTTTTAGTGGATTTCTACTTATTTTATTAAATATCATCTCCACCAAACAGGACAAGCTTGCATCTGTTATAGTTTTGGAGAAAAATGTGTTCATTTCATGTATGCGCGAAATGCCTTAAAAATGGCTTTAAAATGGATTTGGAGCATGGAGACGATTATCTCGGGATTGCAAGATAACCAAACAAAACTTTTAGTGGATTTCTACTTATTTTATTAAATATCATCTCCACCAAACAGGACAAGCTTGCATCTGTTATAGTTTTGGAGAAAAATGTGTTCATTTCATGTATGCGCGAAATGCCTTAAAAATGGCTTTAAAATGGATTTGGAGCATGGAGACGATTATCTCGGGATTGCAAGATAACCAAACAAAACTTTTAGTGGATTTCTACTTATTTTATTAAATATCATCTCCACCAAACAGGACAAGCTTGCATCTGTTATAGTTTTGGAGAAAAATGTGTTCATTTCATGTATGCGCGAAATGCCTTAAAAATGGCTTTAAAATGGATTTGGAGCATGGAGACGATTATCTCGGGATTGCAAGATAACCAAACAAAACTTTTAGTGGATTTCTACTTATTTTATTAAATATCATCTCCACCAAACAGGACAAGCTTGCATCTGTTATGGGAGCCGGCCTGGAGCAGGGCTGCCGACGGGCGCCGGGAGCGGGGACCGGGCCGCCTGGGGACCGCAGGTGGTGGAGGCTGGAGACCGTGGAGCGGGGGATGTCTGCCAGAGGAGCCGGGGAGCGAAGCAGGGAAGCCGGGGAGCGTGGCAGGTGAGCCGGGGGGCAGAGCAGGGGACCCGGAGAGCGTGACAATAGGTTTCCAAAAGGTTAGAATTCTGAAAAGATTCCCTCCATACTTTTCTGAAGATGGTGCTCTAGTGTATTCAAGCGATGTTCCTGTGCTGATGGAAAATGTAACATTAAGTACAATGTGAGCGAGTGGAGACACGTCATTGTTTCATCCAAAAAGTCTGAAAGCTGTGCTACTGCTCAATGGCAGTAAGTATTCTTCAGTGTGTGTAGGGCATGTGTCGCGGGCAGAGGGGCCACGCACGCTACGCTCGGGTTCGGGGACTTCTGCTGCTGCTGCTGCTCGGTGGCTCGAGCGGAGGGCCAGATCCGGGGACTCGAGCAGCGCTCCTCGCCCACGAGTGAAAAGGGGGTGGTTTGTTTGGGGAGATAGTTAGTGACGTCACCCACAGGTCGTGGTGATAATGGGCACCACCACTGCTGGTGACGGGGATCCCGGGAGCGATGGCAGGGAGCAGCTAGGATGTTGGTTCCCCCTCCGTGGGTAGGGGTTGGTGATCCCGGGGCCCGGTGGCGGTACGGGGAGGCTGGATGGCTGGGGTGTACGTACCGAGGGAGCCCGTTTGCCCGCAGGCGCTGGCCCTTGGATCTCTAGCCTATGGCGGTGGCTTTTTATCCTCACGGTGTGGACGGTTGCCTTCTGTCGGGTCTTGGGTGTTAGAGAACCCCTGGGATTCCGGTCACTCTCGGATTTGACCATTGTCGGCGGCTCCTAGCCTGGTCAGGGTCCAATGGCCCTGCCTTTGTGCTTGGTACAGATCCGCTCACCGGTTCAGTTCCCCTCGGGTCACCGCCCGTCCCCGGTCCTACGGTTCAGCTGACTTGTACCACCTCCTGCAGACGGCCACCACCGTCTGCCGACCTTGCTGACAGTGCCTGGGCTCCTACCCAGACACTAACAGTTTCTGTCCTCTCACTTTCCACTACAAAACTAAACTAACTGCTTTTTCCCGCCTCCGGGCCTGTGAACTCCTCGGTGGGTGGGGCCAACCGCCTGGCTCCGCCCCACCTGGTGTGGACATCAGAGCCTGGAGGAGGCAACAAGGATTTTGTGTGACTGATGTAGACTATCCAGGGGAGGGGGTGTGTGTGATTTTGTGTTTGTGACTACCTGGCTAGTCCAGGGCGTCACACATGCTATGCACTTGGAAGAAAGCTGTGAGAATTTAGACTTTATTCTCAAGAAACTTAACTACAAGGAGCAGGGATGGTCAATATGTGGTGGTCTAAAAATGTTCTCATTGCTTCTTGGGCAGCAAGGAGGATATATTAAATACCCATGCTGTTCTGCCTCATGGCAGCCTGCTAATAGTCATTCATTGAAATTTCTGTTACAATCCCTAGAGGTCATTGTTATTCTTTTGAATTGCTGAGTTTCCCTTTAAGCTAAAGGTATTCTGGGTAAGGAATGCCTCCCTGAGCTGAGAAGAAGCCTGCAGCCATTTTTTCTTTGGATTTGTCAGGAAAGGACATGCCGACTTACCTCTCTGTACATTCACCCCTGCCTAGTGTAATCCGGTGAGCAAAGCAAATTACATGTGTTAGTGATAGAATCCTAGATGGAAGAGTGTAGTAAATGCATTGTACATTGTACTTCTACACCTTTAGTGTCATCCCTGTCTTGTTTGTCTAGATAAGATTTCTATGTATTGCAGATGCAGTGACCTTTCACCTACATTCTCGTAAGAACTGCATCTCATGTACTGTTATGCTATGTTAACTCTGTATTAACACTGTACTGACTGTAATCATTTTCTTGTTATAGTTTTTACCCGTATAAAACAGTATCTTGGATATACCGTATTCTGTCTTCAACTGCATCTTGGATATTCCTATATTCACTGTATATTCCATGTATACTGCAATCAAGTTCACGTTACCAGCTAATAAATCAAGGCTATTGAACTTCACAGTCTGTTTATTTGAAATGTGAACTAGGGTTTAGCTGTATGCTAGAGATTCACAGCATTACGTAAAAGAAGGCAGAACACATGCTCTAATGTCCTGATTTAAAAAAAAAAATAAATATTTTTTTTTAACCATCAAATATTGATTTTGTACAATCCATGTGTGAAGTTACATACAAGTGACATGAACAAGAAAAATACTTATTGTAACCAAAAATATTCACAATTTTATATATAAAATACATTTATTTATTGTACAGTCATTCTGCAACTTTATTAGAAATTTATTCTTGCACTTTTTCCTTTTCTCTAGATCCCCCTTTTCTCTTATAGAAGGCCTGTGGATCTTCTCTGTGAAGCATCCGGCAATCATGTTCACGTTTCATTTACTTTGGTATCGTCGTTCCATCTCCTTGATATTCCGATGAAAACCTTCTTGTTCTTCCCACCAGCACCAAGGTTTTCAGACAAGTAGTCCAAATAGGAATGTAAAAAATGTAACTTCAAATTCATTAGACAACCCAAGGCTTTGAAACGTTTCAGCATGTTCTCCACGATGGACTTAAATTTTGATTCTTTGTTGTTACCTAGAAACGTACAAGACAGACACAGGAAAGGACATGATAACAGGTGTAGGGACCAACAAGGTGAGACAAGGGGTATCAGGATAGGGTCAAGTAGGTATGAATGTAGTAATGGGGCAGGCATAGAGAATTGTATGTGAATGTGAATTACAATAAATCACTAAGGAAAGGAATATGTGAGTGTGTGCCTAATGTAAACTAATATTGTACTGGCAAAATTATAGATGGAAAGGGAGAAGGGGAGGGGGGAGAGAGGAGGCTGTAATTGACTACAAGGGTATGAGTTATGAGTGATCATAGGGATAGTGTTACATAAGTGGAAATACCTATGGAGGACCGGATGTGTAAGCGCATACCTTATACAAACCTATAGAGTGCTGATGGGTGAGAGTGTGATGTTAGATATAAGACATCCTATAGTGAATAGTGAGCCGTAATCAAGTGCAACAGGGATATTTCACGTGACTATGGGAACCTGGAAGGTAAAGAAAGGGGAGAAAAAACTGTTAGACAAGGTAATCAGACATAATGTAACCAGTTGATCAGACATGATCACCTGGTTTGAGACCCCCTGCCTTACACTATATAGATATCATGTTCATTCCCCATCTATCTTGCTCAGGAGAGCATCTCCCTCCCCCGGCACCAAGAGCAGCTCATACTGAATTGTTACATTGACTAGTAACACTGCACACAGAAATGCACCTTAATATTCCACTGTTAACCCTTTCCTCCCAGCAGTAACACACAACTCCTCACCTTGATATCATGGTGATTTATGGTCAGAATGACTTCAATGCGATCAGTGATTTCTATTCTAGCTCTGCTCACATAGATTTTATATCCACACTCAACTATAGGCCGTTCTTCATATTTTGGGGGCTTTTAGTCAGATATACTAGTTTGTGCCTGTATAGTATTGGTGTAGATGGGAGTGTAGGGCATGGGTTACATGGCACTGTGGTGGAATACTGATGGGAGGTATTGGTGCTGTGTTTGATGCTTCTACTGGGTATTTTCCTACAAATACTGGAACAGCTCACTGCTTAGAATGATCCTTCCCAGCTCTATAATATATTATATATACCCCACAATGCAGGCTCACACACACATTTGTCTCAAGTGTGTTGTAGGGACACAGATACAGTCTTGGTCATGTGACTAAAGGCTACTTTACACACTGCGATATCGGTCCCGATATCGCTAGTGTGGGTACCCGCCCCCATCTGTTGCGTGACACGGGCAAATCGCTGCCCATGCCGCACAACACCGACCAGACCCGTCACACATACTTACCTGCCCGGCGACGTCGCTGTGTCCGGCGAACCGCCTCCTTTCTAAGGGGGCGGTCCGTGCGGCGTCACAGCGACGTCACTGAGCGACCGCCCAATAGCAGCGGAGGGGCGGAGATGAGTGGCCGGAACATCCCGCCCACCTCCTTCCTTCCTCATAGCGGCTGGGAGGCAGGTAAGGAGAGGTTCCTCGTTTCTGCGGTGTCACACGGAGCGATGTGTGCTACCGCAGGAGCGACGAACTACATCGTTACTGCTGCAGTAACGATAATCGAGAATGGAGACCCATGTCACCGATGAGCGATTTTGCACGTTTTTGCAACGATGCAAAATCGCTCATCGGTATCACACGCAGCAACATCGCTAATGCGGCCGGATGTGCGTCACAAATTCCGTGACCCCAACGACTCCGCATTAGCGATGTCGCAGCGTGTAAAGCCCCCTTTAGTGGGAGTGGTGTACAGGGTCTTAGCAGTAAAGAGTATTCCATATTTCTGCCAGATACCCACAGAGATATTGAAATCTGAAAAAAGAGACTTCTGCTCATTGAAGGTAAGAACTGCTCACATAGCGTTCAACTCCACAGCAAACGAGTGCTCTAGCACTGGCATCTCAGCAGGGATATTCCCCTACTACACATGTGTGTCTAGGTCACTGTGACAGTTTACAGGACATAACTCAGGGCACCTAGACAGAAGGCAGAGGGACTACTTTCTATTTCTGGTGTAGAGCTTAGTACAATATATATATATTTATACTATTACATGGGACACATGTACCTTGTATTACCATTATTCGCTGTATATGAACCCCTTTTCTCCGGGCATTATTTGTCTATAGCATTTTTCACGAACCTGAGGCAACTGAGAACCCTTCAGTGAAGGAATTCCACTAACCCTCACAATACCTACCAGGGGCCTCCCTGCAGTAACTCAGGTAGTTGTACCCATTCTCTTTCCGCATTCTATGTGTTCTTCTTCTTTCTTCTTTTTTTTCTTTTTTCTTCTTTTTATTTCTATCATGTAGTTCAGGGGTTTATAGATATATGTCCTGCATCTCATATTTCCTTTAGTGGTGCTTCTTACCCATTCTCATATCATTTACCCTAGTATTTCATGATCCTGAGGCGACTGAGAACCCTTTAATAAAGGAATCCTTTTTCACCTGAATTGTCAAGTGATACTTACCAGTGACTATCACGTAATGTTACAGGTAGTTCCATTTTCTTCCTCTTCTTTCTCTCCTTTCTTCTTTGTCACACGGTCCATTGTGTTATAGCCCACGTGTCATGATAACACTTGTACCATCTTTTCATTTAGATTCCACCTACAATTATTTACCGATTCCAGTTCTGGAATAGGCTTTCATCATCTACTCACTAGAATTCTCAAGTTCATAAGGTCCTGAGACATATACATGTTCACACCATTATAAAGAACAAAGTATAAACATTGAGGTTTTTCTCACACCCATGTTCCTGTGTTCTTTGATATGATATGTGTTCATTTCCTTCACTATATAGGATTGCAAGTTTTCCATTTGTACCTTAATGGCAATGACGCTATACAATTGAACACATATCATCCTGTTATCCATATAGGTGTGTATTTACCTGCTTGACTATTTTTGGTTGTTTGATCCAGAATGTTTCTCCAGATAGGTCATGTGGAAATTTTCTTTCCTCAGTACAAATGTTTTCACTATGGCTTTGGAAAAATTTTTTGTATGTGCATCATGGTCATTTGACCCATTGTACTCTCAAGTAGCAATATATTGTACTGTTATGTTGTACTATGTACTAATTACGTGTTTATATGGTTTTGTAACCCTTTATGATCTTAGATAACTTTATCCTTGATAAAGACCTAAAAACAAGCTCGAAACGTTGGATGAATTATCCTTTTGCACAAATAAAGAATTTTCAGCATTCTAAGAGTTCTTTTCTTACGTTATTGATCACTATAGTGTGCCAGAGCTATTTCTATTGAATTAACTCTTATTTTTTCTGAGCACCTGCTATATACACAGTGAGCCAGACATATTCAATTTTCATTCAGAAGGCAGAGGGAAGCCTTAGCAGCTGAGCCTATATCTTGGCTTGTGAGCATTAGAACAGGCCGGCGATTACAGGGTAACATGAAAAATGTCCAGCTTGCATTATGACTAGAACATGACAATATCCTTTTAAGTACTAACCTATGATGCGTTCCTAAGCAGTTGATGTTATATGTTCTACATTTCATTTTCTGCATACTTTACAAGTAGTAGAATTTGCTTTGATATAGGCAACTGGATTTTCACAATGAAAAGGCAAAGGATAACGCCCGAAAAAGACGCCATACATTATGTCAGTGCCATCACTGACAAACCTGGATTGACCATGAAATACATCAATCCCCTTAAAGGTGAGTTAAAACAAGTTTTAACTAAATTGCCTTAATATTGTCATGCATTAGAATGACTGTCTTAGGTAATGATAAATATTTTCTACAGGAAGAGGAGTGTTTGCTGAAACTGAAATCGAAAAAGGGAGTTTTGTTGCAGAATATCGAGGTGAGCTCACGTATGCACTTACGATGGTAGACAACTACTCGAGATTTATGGTTGTGGTACAAGTCAAAGATCTAATGGCCCATACTGCAGCGAAGGTCTTCCAAGCACACTTATGCAGACCTCATGGCTACTCAGAGAGAGTCCTCACAGATCAAGGCACTGCCTTTGAAGCGGAAATCTTCAAGGACTTCTGCAGCTTTTACCGATGCAGGAAGATGCGTACTACACCCTACCATGCTCAAACCAATGGTTATCAACCTGCTCAGGACTTTACCCCATATTCCAGATGTGGCCTTACAAGTGATTTATAGAGGGGTAACAATACGTTGGGATCATCGGATCTAATCTCCCTTTTTATACACCCTAAAATCTTGTTTGCGTTAGAATAAACAATAACATCATAAAGGTATAGCAGTACCGTTTCAAAGTTTCGGTGTCCCAAGCAGCATTCCATCAGCCTCTGGAAGGTTCCTGGCAAATTGCACAGCTCGAAGGGCATGCTTTTGAACTCGCAGAGACCCATCGGGGTGGCAAAGGCGGTCTTCTTCCGGTCTGCCTCAGCAACGGACACTTGCCAATAGTGACTAGTGAGATCAAGGGTAGAAAAATAATTTGCAGTTGTCAATGCAGCTAGCTATTCCTCAATACAGGGGAGTGGTGCTGTCCTTCTTCTTTAACAGGACCAACGGAGCTGCCCAGAGGCTACAACTGTCACGGATAACCCCAGCCTCCTTCATGTTGCTCAACATGTCCTTGGTACACTGGTAATGTGCAGGTAGATTTGGCTTATATCTCTCTTTGATGGGTGGGTGTGCACTTGTGGGGATGTAGTGTTTGACCCCTTTTATTTTTCAAAAGTCTAGCGGATGTTTGCTGAAGACTTGCTCGTATTCTTGCACTAGCCTGTAGACCCCCTTCTTGTGATGTGAAGGTGTGGAGTCAGTGCCTACGTGTAATTCCTTACACCACTCCTCTGGCTGACTTGGTGAGCTGTCACTGAATGGGTGGGCTGAAGCAATGGTGGATGCTGCTGTTTGGATAGCATGTGTATCTACTGAGAACAGCTTATCAATGGTGGCAAATCGGAGCAGCTTAATCTTTTGCTCTCCGCAGTTCAACACTCTCATGGGCACTCTTCCCTTCCATATTAATGAATAAAACTATGATGTAAATAGCATATAGATACCCCACAAATGCAGATAAAAGTAGGTTATGGGAAAAGGGGGAAGAGAGAAACAGGAAAATAGTGGAATAAAGTATAACTTCCAGGTGGGAGAGGAAATGGCAGCACAGCCAATGGAGGTGAAGCAAGGGGAGCCTGCAACTAAAGAGTTGAGAGCGTTATCACATGGTGACTGAGCCTGATTGTAACGGGAGCATAGAGGTGCCGATCCTGTCTTACCTGCGTTGGTGTAGAAGTGGGTGTCCTGTGGTGGAGTCAGCTATGTGCAGTGGTGGCCGTGGGTTCTTTTATGTGCGACCGTAGTAATAGCTGTGCCCACTTCCTGTATGGGAGTGGAATGCAGTGAGGCTAATGGAACGCACGCCTGCGCATTTGTGTTTAACGTCGCGCATGTGCAGAACGGAGAAAAGGCTGCGCTCACTTCCTAATGAAAGGGAGTGAGACGCAGCTGGGAAGGGAAGGGAAAAGATTAGGGTTTGGGGATGATGAAAGGGCTTTCTACGGGCAAGGATGGCAAAGGGTGGCAGTGACGGAAAGTCAGGCAGATGGTCCTGTCCTGTCCTGTCCGTCCGTCTTTTTGTATCATGAATTGGAAAGACTGCAAGGGGGAGGGGAGGTGCTTGTGCCCAAAAGGAGGAGTTATTCAGATTCATTGCAGTGGGCGGCGGCTGCAAAAAGTACCATTCTCCTTGTTTTTGCTCTGCAAAACAGCCTTTTCAAGGGTTTGGCTTGGGTGACAAAATGTCTTCTGTAGGCGTGGGTTTGTCTCCCTCTCCCTAAGATGTGTCCGGTATAGGCCAGGGTGCCACTCAAGGCCGTAACCAATTCGGGTTATAGCTTCTCAGCCTTTTGGCTAAGATCAAGTGTAGTTTCGGAGGACGCTACCTTGGTCGGTACTGGAAGGTGCCTGGGATTGCACGTCTGCCGGCCTTGAGGGAGTGTGTGCGCCTTCTGGTGACACATAGCCCTCTTGTGCCTGGACGGTTCCCAGGCAACGGGAGGCGATCACCTTTGTTATTTTGAAGTCCTACTGATAAACAGAAAAAAAAAAAATTAAATCTGTTCTTATCAGTTTAATATCTGATACGTCCCCTCTCTAGGGACCATATATTAAATGGATTTTTAGAACAAGGAGATGGAAAAAATCTTGCTCTGTCCACTCCACGCATTGACCTGGTATTGCAGTACCTCCAGGACCGGTGCACCCCTTCTTAACCGAGTTTCCAAAAGCAGAACTCAATTCACCTGATTCAAATGAGCCTCATTAGTGAATTGAAAGAAAGCAAAAACTTTATATGCACCTCAATTTGGCCAATTCACTTTTCACACTTTCACCCTTTTTTTTTATCTTTCACACCTTTTACTTGCTTTATTGATGCAAAAGCTGTGCCAAATAGCAAACTCATCTCCACTCAACTTGACCAACTCTGCTATGTCCCGTGCAGTATCTTATTCTCAGTCTTATCTAGATCATTTGCAATTGAATAGAATAGATCCCTTTTGGACACATTGGATTCAGCTGCTGCAGTGACTGCAGGTGTTAGAAGATGCAGACTTGGCATCAGGTGCTGTCTATCAGATTCCACTCCAATTAAAGCTTCCATTGTTTTTCGGTGTTTTCTTTGAGCAATGATGATGTCTTTAGTGATCTGTTGGCTCCCTCTCCTGGAGGAAGAGTTTGCTTGCTCTTGGACTTTCAAAAAGAGAGGTCATGATAGACATTTAGCTTCTGAGCCCAATTGGGGACAGTCATGGGTGATGAATGTTTTGCAACCTGCTGCGAAGCCTGATACCGCAATATAAGGAACGTCAAATACTAAGAATGGGCGGCCTATGAAAGAATTAGTACTTTCATTAAGCATACTTAAACGGCTAATTGGGAATAGACAAACTGTAAAAAGCCCTCTGAGAAAGCCCCTCTCTATCCTTTGTCAGTAAGCTTTTCTGTAGTCTGCCTGTTGATGTATTTTCCGTTTGAACAGTGCACAACATGAAGTGACGGAACACTGGCTTGTCACAATGTCCCCCGCTGACATCACAATAGCGCTGCTGCCTAGAAAGCCAGCTGCGCAGCAGAAGTTGCTCTTTGGGTGGGATGGTGGGCTAATGTATCTATTCCTGCTTGGTGAGAGTTTGACATGATCTAGAGCAACGAGTTCCAGCGGCTAGCGGTTGATTATTGGCTGTAATGGGGCTTTCTGGCTGGTGCTAGCCTTTCTTCTTAGCACACAGGAACCACAATCCCTACACCATGCTTCGATGGATTCTCTCATCCCAGCCCAGTAAAACTACATATTTCACACAGTTATAGGCAGCCCATGGGCATTCACCTGGATTAAAACCCATAACAGCTCATAGACCAAACAATCAATCTACCACTGGACCAAAGACAGGAAGCTAAATCCACTGCCTGCGGTAACTAACTTAATCCTATAGGCTACTCACACAACAAACCCAAGAGAAAGGAAAAAAACATGGCTTCGATTATCCATCCAATGAAAACGCATAACCATTGTGAGCCATTGGACAATGCAATTGCACACATGGTGACATGGTGCACGGCCCAATGAATCAAGTCTGTACTTCATATTCACGGTTTAAGCCCTTGGGTTTTAATGTGTCCAGAGTACATATCCAGAAAGATTCCCTTTTTTTGTGCTAAGCACAAGTCAACAATACATTGTAAGCAGATTCTATTACCAGTCCCACACCATTTTGTGACGCATAATCACACAGTGGCCCAATTAAGATTCCAAGTCATCGAACATGTCCCAGCCATACGCAGAGGAGGCAATAGAATTAGGAAGCTCAAAGAAAGGGAATCTTTCTGGATATATACTCTGGGCACGTTGGAACCCAAGGGCTTAAACCATGAATATGAAGAACCGACTTGATTCATTGGGCCGTGCACATTTTTTCTAACGCCCGGTTCTTTTTCGTGTTCACACTATATATGGTTCCACTATGTATGGAGTTCCATTCTTCCTTGTTTTTTATTTGTCATGTTTGTCATGTCTGATCAACTGGTTACATTATGTCTGATTACCTTGTCTAACAGTTTTTTCTCCCCTTTCTTTACCTTCCATGTTCCCATAGTCACGTGAAATATCCCTGTTGCACTTGATTACGGCTCACTATTCACTATAGGATGTCTTATATCTAACATCACACTCTCACCCATCAGCACTCTATAGGTTTGTATAAGGTATGCGCTTACACATCCGGTCCTCCATAGGTATTTCCACTTATGTAACACTATCCCTATGATCACTCATAACTCATACCCTTGTAGTCAATTACATCCTCCTCTCTCCCCCCCTCCCCTTCTCCCTTTCCATCTATAATTTTGCCATATATACTAGCAAACACTCAGTGTACCTAGTGGCATCCTATTCGTGGCTATTGGACCTTGCTATAGTCCCACTAGTGCCAAGACATTTGCAGAGCGCATCTGCCTGCGTTGCACACTCCAACTAATTATAAGTAAGCCATTATACTAGCAAACACTCAGTGTACCTAGTGGCATCCTATACGTGGCTATTGGACCTTGCTATAGTCCCACTAGTGCCAAGACATTTGCAGAGCGCATCTGCCTGCGTTGCACACTCCAACTAATTATAAGTAAGCCATTATACTAGCAAACACTCAGTGTACCTAGTGGCATCCTATACGTGGCTATTGGACCTTGCTATAGTCCCACTAGTGCCAAGACATTTGCAGAGCGCATCTGCCTGCGTTGCACACTCCAACTAATTATAAGTAAGCCATTATACTAGCAAACACTCAGTGTACCTAGTGGCATCCTATACGTGGCTATTGGACCTTGCTATAGTCCCACTAGTGCCAAGACATTTGCAGAGCGCATCTGCCTGCGTTGCACACTCCAACTAATTATAAGTAAGCCATTATACTAGCAAAAACTCAGTGTACCTAGTGGCATCCTATCTGTGGCTATTGGACTTTGCTATAGTCCCACTAGTGCAAAGACATTTGCAGAGCACGTCTGCCTGCATTGCACACTCCAACTTTTTTAAACTAAGCAATTTTACTAGCAAACACTCAGTGTACCTAGTGGCATCCTATACGTGGCTATTGGACTTTGCTATAGTCCCACTAGTGCCAAGACATTTGCAGAGCGCATTTGCCTGCGTTGCACACTCCAACTAATTTTAACTTAGCCATTATACTAGCAAACACTCAGTGTACCTAGTGGCATCCTATACGTGGCTATTGGACTTTGCTATAGTCCCACTAGTGCCAAGACATTTGCAGAGCGCATCTGCCTGCGTTGCACACTCCAACTAATTATAAGTAAGCCATTATACTAGCAAACACTCAGTGTACCTAGTGGCATCCTATACGTGGCTATTGGACCTTGCTATAGTCCCACTAGTGCCAAGACATTTGCAGAGCGCATCTGCCTGCGTTGCACACTCCAACTAATTATAAGTAAGCCATTATACTAGCAAACACTCAGTGTACCTAGTGGCATCCTATACGTGGCTATTGGACTTTGCTATAGTCCCACTAGTGCCAAGACATTTGCAGAGCGCATCTGCCTGCGTTGCACACTCCAACTAATTATAAGTAAGCCATTATACTAGCAAACACTCAGTGTACCTAGTGGCATCCTATACGTGGCTATTGGACCTTGCTATAGTCCCACTAGTGCCAAGACATTTGCAGAGCGCATCTGCCTGCGTTGCACACTCCAACTAATTATAAGTAAGCCATTATACTAGCAAATACTCAGTGTACCTAGTGGCATCCTATCTGTGGCTATTGGACTTTGCTATAGTCCCACTAGTGCCAAGACATTTGCAGAGCGCATCTGCCTGCGTTGCACACTCCAACTAATTATAAGTAAGCCATTATACTAGCAAACACTCAGTGTACCTAGTGGCATCCTATACGTGGCTATTGGACTTTGCTATAGTCCCACTAGTGCCAAGACATTTGCAGAGCGCATCTGCCTGCGTTGCACACTCCAACTAATTATAAGTAAGCCATTATACTAGCAAACACTCAGTGTACCTAGTGGCATCCTATACGTGGCTATTGGACTTTGCTATAGTCCCACTAGTGCCAAGACATTTGCAGAGCGCATCTGCCTGCGTTGCACACTCCAACTAATTTTAACTTAGCCATTATACTAGCAAACACTCAGTGTACCTAGTGGCATCCTATACGTGGCTATTGGACTTTGCTATAGTCCCACTAGTGCCAAGACATTTGCAGAGCGCATCTGCCTGCGTTGCACACTCCAACTAATTATAAGTAAGCCATTATACTAGCAAACACTCAGTGTACCTAGTGGCATCCTATACGTGGCTATTGGACTTTGCTATAGTCCCACTAGTGCCAAGACATTTGCAGAGCGCATCTGCCTGCGTTGCACACTCCAACTCATTATAACTAAGTTGCATTGTCAGGGATATTTATTCTTTATTATTCTGCTGTTAATAAAGCTAGACCACCACTGCAATCTTCACCACCTCTCAATTTTTACTACCACATTTTCAGTCCACAATCTTGTCGCAATCAACATGAGTGGCAAAATGACAGATGCTGGTGGAAAGGGGAAGAGGCGTGGTGGAAAAGGCAAAAAAGGTTTTGTCTGTGGGGAAAGTGGCAAAGCTCCATTATCATCTGCTGAAGATAGACCATCTACCAGCAAAAGTAAGATGTCTACTACTTACCGTGGACAATCCGATGTGCTCCCTTTTTTACGGACACGAACAACAGGAAGAAAGGTAGATGATGGGCAAAAAAGGAAAATGCTTGAATGGATCTCAAGTGGTCCAACAAGTGCCCTCTCAGCCACTTCAAGTACCGCATCCAAAAAACACCAGTCCTCTGAGTTGTCATCCCAATCACACTTGATTTCTCCCAGCTCTGAAGTCTCCATCAGCCCTGCACAGTATGGTGGAACTGAGATGGCTGAGTCTGCAGAGCTGTTCAGTCACACTATAGCCTGGGAATCAGAGGTCTGCTCCCAAGCTACAGTGAGTACAGAACAGGAAATGGTCTGCAGTGATGCCCAGAACCTTTGTGACTCTGATTCAGGCCGTGAGGACCAAGTTTCTGAGCATAATGTTGACCCTTTGTCACAAACTGTAACACCTGTGGTTATAGACAATGAGGAACATACTGATGAAGATGAGACGCAGATACCCGATTGGGATGACAACTTAAATATTCGGTCAGGGCAAGAAGAGGCTCGGTCTGAGGGGGAGGGGAGTGCAAACACAACAATTGATGATGAAGTTCTAGATCCCACCTACTGTCAACCCCCAGTCAGGCACTCGAGGAGGTCAACAGAGGCGGTGGAGGAGGATGCAACCGACGACGAAGTTACCTTGCGCCTTCCTGGACAGAGTCGGAGCACTGGTAGCACGTCTACAACTGCATCCTCAGCCACCACTCTGCCTATGAGCATTATTCGGGGTGGATCAACAGGTCGCATGGCCTCTAAGCCTTGCCTAGCCTGGTCCTTTTTTGACATAGAAAAAGATCGCCCAAATCATGTGATATGTAAAATTTGTCATGATTCTCTTAGTAGAGGTCAAAACCTCAACAGTTTGACAACTTCTTCCATGAATCGTCACATGAATAAATATCATAGGTCCCGGTGGGAAGCTCACTGTGCTGCAATGCTGCAAGAGCGAACCATCCACCGCCCGCCCCTTCCAGTGCATCCGCGCGCTCTTCATCTTCTAGGACTGTGGGGACAGCTGTCACACCTGTTTTTCCACGCCAAACTTCCACCACTGTAACCGCAACAGGCAGTTTGCTTGTAAGGTCGTCAGTTGGTTTGGAAGGGGAAACAAGTGAGTGTGTACAGCTCTCTCAGACATCGATAGCACCAACGTTGGATGAAGGCAACATCATGTCTCCGCCTGCACTTTCCTCACAAACCTGCATTTTTCCAGGGACACCCTACTCAACACCGTCTACACACAGCAGCCAGATCTCTGTCCCTCAGATGTGGTCAAATAAAAGGCCACTTCCTCCGACCCATGACAAAGCTAAGAGGTTGACTCTATCCCTCTGTAAGCTGTTGGCTACCGAAATGCTGCCTTTCCGCCTAGTGGACACACAGGATTTTAGAGACCTTATGTCTGTCGCTGTGCCCCAGTACCAGATGCCTAGTCGCCACTACTTCTCTAAGAAAGGTGTGCCCGTGCTACACCAGCATGTCGCACACAACATCACCGCTTCCTTGAGAAACTCTGTGTGTGAACGGGTGCATTTCACCACCGATACTTGGACCAGTAAGCATGGACAGGGACGTTACATGTCGCTGACTGGGCACTGGGTAACTATGGTGATAGATGGTGAAGGGTCTGCTGCACAAGTCTTGCCGTCCCCACGACTTGTGTGTCAATCCTCTGTCTGTCCAAGTTCCGCCACAGCTTCTGCATCCTCCACCTCATCTGGGTCCTCCACCTCCGCCCCAAGCCTGCCTGGTCAGGCCACCAGCGTTCTCACTGCGCAGAAGGAATCACGCACGCCTCATTACTATGCTGGCAGCAGAGCGTAACGGCATCAGGCGGTCTTTAGCTTGACATGTCTTGGGAATAAGAGTCACACAGCTGAGGAGTTGTGGTCAGCTCTGCGGTCCGAGTTTAATAAATGGTTGTCTCCACTCAACCTGCAGCCTGGTAAGGCCGTGTGCGACAATGCTGCAAACCTGGGTGCGGCACTTCGCCTGGGCATTGTGACACACGTACCTTGTATGGCTCACGTGTTGAACCTTGTCGTCCAGCAATTTTTAACACACTATCCCGGCCTAGATGGCCTTCTGAACAGGGCACGAAAACTGTCAGCTCACTTCCGCCGTTCAAGCGCCGCAGCAGAGCGACTTGCATCGCTCCAGAAGTCTTTCGGCCTGCCGGTTCATCGCCTGAAATGCGATGTGGCGACACGCTGGAATTCAACTCTCCACATGTTACAGCGACTGTGGCAGCACCGCAGAGCCCTGGTGCAATACGTCATGACGTATAGCCTGGGCCAACGAGATGCAGAGGTGGGGCAGATCACCCTGATGGAGTGGTCTCAGATCAAGGACCTATGCACCCTTCTGCACAGTTTCGACATGGCGACGAATATGTTTAGCTCTGACAATGCCATTATCAGCATGACGATTCCAGTCATTTACATGCTGGAGCACACGCTAAACACTATTCGGAGTCAGGGGGTGGGACAACATGAAGGGGAGGAACTACAGGAGGATTCATATGCGCAAGGGACAACAACATCACCAAGGTCCAGACGTTCATCATCACCAACGCAGCAGGCATGGGACCATGGGGAACAGGGATCGACAAGGGCGCATAGTAGCAGGCGAAATGTTGAGCAAGGTGCAGGAGAACATGAAGAAATGGAGGACGAACTGTCCATGGACATGGAAGACTCAGCGGATGAGGGAGACCTTGGTCAAATTTCAGTTGAAAGAGGTTGGGGGGAGATGTCAGAGGAAGAAAGAACGGGTAGCACCTCTATGCCACAAACACAGCGTGGACTTGGTCCGCATGGCTGCGCAAGACACATGAGTGCCTTTTTGTTGCACTACCTCCAACATGACAGTCGTATTGTCAAAATTAGAAGTGATGATGACTACTGGATTGCCACACTATTAGATCCCCGGTACAAGTCCAAATTTTGTGACATAATTCCAGCCATAGAAAGGGACGCACGTATGCAGGAGTATCAGCAGAAGCTGTTACTCGATCTTAGCTCGGCTTTTCCACCAAACAACCGTGCAGGTGCAGGGAGGGAATCTCCCAGTTGTAACTTGACAAACATGGGACGGTCTCGTCATCTTCAACAGTCTACCCGTACCAGTAGGACCGTATCTGGTGCCGGTAACAGCAATTTTATGGAATCTTTTCATAATTTTTTTAGACCCTCTTTTGCAAGGCCACCAGAGACAACAAGTCTGACACATACTCAACGGCTGGAGAGGATGATACAGGAGTATCTCCAAATGAACATCGATGCCATGGCTGTGCAACTGGAGCCTTGCTCCTTTTGGGCTTCAAACCTAGAAAAATGGCCAGAGCTCTCCAGTTACGCCTTGGAGATTTTGTCGTGTCCAGCTGCCAGCGTTGTCTCTGAACGTGTATTCAGTGCTGCTGCACTTTCCCCACAGACAAAACCTTTTTTGCCTTTTCCACCACGCCTCTTCCCCTTTCCACCAGCATCTGTCATTTTGCCACTCATGTTGATTGCGACAAGATTGTGGACTGAAAATGTGGTAGTAAAAATTGAGAGGTGGTGAAGATTGCAGTGGTGGTCTAGCTTTATTAACAGCAGAATAATAAAGAATAAATATCCCTGACAATGCAACTTAGTTATAATGAGTTGGAGTGTGCAACGCAGGCAGATGCGCTCTGCAAATGTCTTGGCACTAGTGGGACTATAGCAAAGTCCAATAGCCACGTATAGGATGCCACTAGGTACACTGAGTGTTTGCTAGTATAATGGCTAAGTTAAAATTAGTTGGAGTGTGCAACGCAGGCAGATGCGCTCTGCAAATGTCTTGGCACTAGTGGGACTATAGCAAAGTCCAATAGCCACGTATAGGATGCCACTAGGTACACTGAGTGTTTGCTAGTATAATGGCTTACTTATAATTAGTTGGAGTGGGCAACGCAGGCAGATGCGCTCTGCAAATGTCTTGGCACTAGTGGGACTATAGCAAAGTCCAATAGCCACGTATAGGATGCCACTAGGTACACTGAGTGTTTGCTAGTATAATGGCTAAGTTAAAATTAGTTGGAGTGTGCAACGCAGGCAGATGCGCTCTGCAAATGTCTTGGCACTAGTGGGACTATAGCAAAGTCCAATAGCCACGTATAGGATGCCACTAGGTACACTGAGTGTTTGCTAGTATAATGGCTTACTTATAATTAGTTGGAGTGTGCAACGCAGGCAGATGCGCTCTGCAAATGTCTTGGCACTAGTGGGACTATAGCAAAGTCCAATAGCCACGTATAGGATGCCACTAGGTACACTGAGTGTTTGCTAGTATAATGGCTTACTTATAATTAGTTGGAGTGTGCAACGCAGGCAGATGCGCTCTGCAAATGTCTTGGCACTAGTGGGACTATAGCAATGTCCAATAGCCACGTATAGGATGCCACTAGGTACACTGAGTGTTTGCTAGTATAATGGCTTACTTATAATTAGTTGGAGTGTGCAACGCAGGCAGATGCGCTCTGCAAATGTCTTGGCACTAGTGGGACTATAGCAAAGTCCAATAGCCACGTATAGGATGCCACTAGGTACACTGAGTGTTTGCTAGTATAATTGCTTAGTTTAAAAAAGTTGGAGTGTGCAATGCAGGCAGACGTGCTCTGCAAATGTCTTTGCACTAGTGGGACTATAGCAAAGTCCAATAGCCACGTATAGGATGCCACTAGGTACACTGAGTGTTTGCTAGTATAATGGCTTACTTATAATTAGTTGGAGTGTGCAACGCAGGCAGATGCGCTCTGCAAATGTCTTGGCACTAGTGGGACTATAGCAAGGTCCAATAGCCACGTATAGGATGCCACTAGGTACACTGAGTGTTTGCTAGTATAATGGCTTACTTATAATTAGTTGGAGTGTGCAACGCAGGCAGATGCGCTCTGCAAATGTCTTGGCACTAGTGGGACTATAGCAAAGTCCAATAGCCACAGATAGGATGCCACTAGGTACACTGAGTGTTTGCTAGTATAATGGACCTGACATTACCTCTCTACTAACCAGAATCCCACAATGTCTGTCTGCTATTTCATCCTTCTTCTCTGTGCGATTCCTAAAACTTAACATGGACAAAACAGAATTCATTGTCTTTCCTCCTCCTCACTCATCTCCTCCAACAAGCCTTTCCATCAAACTCGATGGTTGCTTACTCTCCCCAGTCTCACAAGCTCGTTGCCTTGGAGTGACCCTCGACTCTGCTCTATCCTTCAAGCCACACATCCAAGCCCTCTTCACCTCATGCCGATTACAACTCAAAAACATCTCCCGGATCCGTGCTTTCCTTAACCAAGAATCAGCAAAAACATTAGTGCATGCCCTCATCATCTCCCGCCTCGACTACTGCAACCTCCTGCTCTCTGGCCTCCCTTCCAACACTCTTGCACCCCTCCAATCTATCCTAAACTCTGCGGCCCGCTTAATCCACCTCTCCCCTCACTACTCCCCAGCCTCGCCACTCTGCCAATCCCTTCACTGGCTTCCCATCACCCAACGACTCCAGTTCAAAACACTAACTATGACATACAAAGCCATGCACAACCTGTCTCCTCCCTACATCTGTGACCTAGTCTCCCGGTACCTACCTGCACGCAACCTCAGATCCTCACAAGATCTCCTTCTCTGCTCCTCCCTTATCTCCTCTTCCCACAATCGCGTACAAGATTTCTCCCGTGCATCCCCCATACTTTGGAATGCTCTACCTCAGCACATCAGACTCTCCCCTACCGTGGAAAGCTTCAAGAGGAACCTCAAGACCCACCTCTTCCAACAAGCCTATAACCTACAACAGCCCTCAGTCCAGTAGACCACTGCGCAACCAGCTCTGTCCTCACCTATTGTACCATCACCCATTCCCTGTAGACTGTAAGCCCTCGCGGGCAGGGTCCTCTCTCCTCCTGTACCAGTCTGTTATGTACTGTTAATGATTGTTGTACGTATACCCTTTCACTTGTAAAGCGCCATGGAATAAATGGCGCTATAATAATAAATAATAATAATAATAATAATAATGGCTTACTTATAATTAGTTGGAGTATGCAACGCAGGCAGATGCGCTCTGCAAATGTCTTGGCACTAGTGGGACTATAGCAAGGTCCAATAGCCACGTATAGGATGCCACTAGGTACACTGAGTGTTTGCTAGTATAATGGCTTACTTATAATTAGTTGGAGTGTGCAACGCAGGCAGATGCGCTCTGCAAATGTCTTGGCACTAGTGGGACTATAGCAAGGTCCAATAGCCACGTATAGGATGCCACTAGGTACACTGAGTGTTTGCTAGTATAATGGCTTACTTATAATTAGTTGGAGTGTGCAACGCAGGCAGATGCGCTCTGCAAATGTCTTGGCACTAGTGGGACTATAGCAAAGTCCAATAGCCACAGATAGGATGCCACTAGGTACACTGAGTGTTTGCTAGTATAATGGCTTACTTATAATTAGTTGGAGTGTGCAACGCAGGCAGATGCGCTCTGCAAATGTCTTGGCACTAGTGGGACTATAGCAAAGTCCAATAGCCACGTATAGGATGCCACTAGGTACACTGAGTGTTTGCTAGTAAAATTGCTTAGTTTAAAAAAGTTGGAGTGTGCAATGCAGGCAGACGTGCTCTGCAAATGTCTTTGCACTAGTGGGACTATAGCAAAGTCCAATAGCCACGTATAGGATGCCACTAGGTACACTGAGTGTTTGCTAGTATAATGGCTAAGTTAAAATTAGTTGGAGTGTGCAACGCAGGCAGATGCGCTCTGCAAATGTCTTGGCACTAGTGGGACTATAGCAAAGTCCAATAGCCACGTATAGGATGCCACTAGGTACACTGAGTGTTTGCTAGTATAATGGCTTACTTATAATTAGTTGGAGTGTGCAACGCAGGCAGATGCGCTCTGCAAATGTCTTGGCACTAGTGGGACTATAGCAAAGTCCAATAGCCACGTATAGGATGCCACTAGGTACACTGAGTGTTTGCTAGTATAATGGCTAAGTTAAAATTAGTTGGAGTGTGCAACGCAGGCAGATGCGCTCTGCAAATGTCTTGGCACTAGTGGGACTATAGCAAAGTCCAATAGCCACGTATAGGATGCCACTAGGTACACTGAGTGTTTGCTAGTATAATGGCTTACTTATAATTAGTTGGAGTGTGCAACGCAGGCAGATGCGCTCTGCAAATGTCTTGGCACTAGTGGGACTATAGCAAAGTCCAATAGCCACGTATAGGATGCCACTAGGTACACTGAGTGTTTGCTAGTATAATGGCTTACTTATAATTAGTTGGAGTGTGCAACGCAGGCAGATGCGCTCTGCAAATGTCTTGGCACTAGTGGGACTATAGCAAAGTCCAATAGCCACAGATAGGATGCCACTAGGTACACTGAGTGTTTGCTAGTATAATGGCTTACTTATAATTAGTTGGAGTGTGCAACGCAGGCAGATGCGCTCTGCAAATGTCTTGGCACTAGTGGGACTATAGCAAGGTCCAATAGCCACGTATAGGATGCCACTAGGTACACTGAGTGTTTGCTAGTATAATGGCTTACTTATAATTAGTTGGAGTGTGCAACGCAGGCAGATGCGCTCTGCAAATGTCTTGGCACTAGTGGGACTATAGCAAAGTCCAATAGCCACGTATAGGATGCCACTAGGTACACTGAGTGTTTGCTAGTATAATGGCTTACTTATAATTAGTTGGAGTGTGCAACGCAGGCAGATGCGCTCTGCAAATGTCTTGGCACTAGTGGGACTATAGCAAGGTCCAATAGCCACGTATAGGATGCCACTAGGTACACTGAGTGTTTGCTAGTATAATGGCTTACTTATAATTAGTTGGAGTGTGCAACGCAGGCAGATGCGCTCTGCAAATGTCTTGGCACTAGTGGGACTATAGCAAAGTCCAATAGCCACGTATAGGATGCCACTAGGTACACTGAGTGTTTGCTAGTATAATGGTTAAGTTAAAATTAGTTGGAGTGTGCAACGCAGGCAGATGCGCTCTGCAAATGTCTTGGCACTAGTGGGACTATAGCAAAGTCCAATAGCCACGTATAGGATGCCACTAGGTACACTGAGTGTTTGCTAGTAAAATTGCTTAGTTTAAAAAAGTTGGAGTGTGCAATGCAGGCAGACGTGCTCTGCAAATGTCTTTGCACTAGTGGGACTATAGCAAAGTCCAATAGCCACGTATAGGATGCCACTAGGTACACTGAGTGTTTGCTAGTATAATGGCTTACTTATAATTAGTTGGAGTGTGCAACGCAGGCAGATGCGCTCTGCAAATGTCTTGGCACTAGTGGGACTATAGCAAAGTCCAATAGCCACGTATAGGATGCCACTAGGTACACTGAGTGTTTGCTAGTATAATGGCTAAGTTAAAATTAGTTGGAGTGTGCAACGCAGGCAGATGCGCTCTGCAAATGTCTTGGCACTAGTGGGACTATAGCAAAGTCCAATAGCCACGTATAGGATGCCACTAGGTACACTGAGTGTTTGCTAGTATAATGGCTTACTTATAATTAGTTGGAGTGTGCAACGCAGGCAGATGCGCTCTGCAAATGTCTTGGCACTAGTGGGACTATAGCAAAGTCCAATAGCCACGTATAGGATGCCACTAGGTACACTGAGTGTTTGCTAGTATAATGGCTTACTTGTAACTAGTTGGAGTGTGCAACGCAGGCAGATGCGCTCTGCAAATGTCTTGGCACTAGTGGGACTATAGCAAAGTCCAATAGCCACAGATAGGATGCCACTAGGTACACTGAGTGTTTGCTAGTATAATGGCTTACTTATAATTAGTTGGAGTGTGCAACGCAGGCAGATGCGCTCTGCAAATGTCTTGGCACTAGTGGGACTATAGCAAGGTCCAATAGCCACGTATAGGATGCCACTAGGTCACTGAGTGTTTGCTAGTATAATGGCTTACTTATAATTAGTTGGAGTGTGCAACGCAGGCAGATGCGCTCTGCAAATGTCTTGGCACTAGTGGGACTATAGCAAAGTCCAATAGCCACGTATAGGATGCCACTAGGTACACTGAGTGTTTGCTAGTATAATGGCTTACTTATAATTAGTTGGAGTGTGCAACGCAGGCAGATGCGCTCTGCAAATGTCTTGGCACTAGTGGGACTATAGCAAGGTCCAATAGCCACGTATAGGATGCCACTAGGTACACTGAGTGTTTGCTAGTATAATGGCTTACTTATAATTAGTTGGAGTGTGCAACGCAGGCAGATGCGCTCTGCAAATGTCTTGGCACTAGTGGGACTATAGCAAAGTCCAATAGCCACGTATAGGATGCCACTAGGTACACTGAGTGTTTTCTAGTATAATGGTTAAGTTAAAATTAGTTGGAGTGTGCAACGCAGGCAGATGCGCTCTGCAAATGTCTTGGCACTAGTGGGACTATAGCAAAGTCCAATAGCCACGTATAGGATGCCACTAGGTACACTGAGTGTTTGCTAGTAAAATTGCTTAGTTTAAAAAAGTTGGAGTGTGCAATGCAGGCAGACGTGCTCTGCAAATGTCTTTGCACTAGTGGGACTATAGCAAAGTCCAATAGCCACGTATAGGATGCCACTAGGTACACTGAGTGTTTGCTAGTATAATGGCTTACTTATAATTAGTTGGAGTGTGCAACGCAGGCAGATGCGCTCTGCAAATGTCTTGGCACTAGTGGGACTATAGCAAGGTCCAATAGCCACGTATAGGATGCCACTAGGTACACTGAGTGTTTGCTAGTATAATGGCTTACTTATAATTAGTTGGAGTGTGCAACGCAGGCAGATGCGCTCTGCAAATGTCTTGGCACTAGTGGGACTATAGCAAAGTCCAATAGCCACAGATAGGATGCCACTAGGTACACTGAGTGTTTGCTAGTATAATGGACCTGACATTACCTCTCTACTAACCAGAATCCCACAATGTCTGTCTGCTATTTCATCCTTCTTCTCTGTGCGATTCCTAAAACTTAACATGGACAAAACAGAATTCATTGTCTTTCCTCCTCCTCACTCATCTCCTCCAACAAGCCTTTCCATCAAACTCGATGGTTGCTTACTCTCCCCAGTCTCACAAGCTCGTTGCCTTGGAGTGACCCTCGACTCTGCTCTATCCTTCAAGCCACACATCCAAGCCCTCTTCACCTCATGCCGATTACAACTCAAAAACATCTCCCGGATCCGTGCTTTCCTTAACCAAGAATCAGCAAAAACATTAGTGCATGCCCTCATCATCTCCCGCCTCGACTACTGCAACCTCCTGCTCTCTGGCCTCCCTTCCAACACTCTTGCACCCCTCCAATCTATCCTAAACTCTGCGGCCCGCTTAATCCACCTCTCCCCTCGCTACTCCCCAGCCTCGCCACTCTGCCAATCCCTTCACTGGCTTCCCATCACCCAACGACTCCAGTTCAAAACACTAACCATGACATACAAAGCCATGCACAACCTGTCTCCTCCCTACATCTGTGACCTAGTCTCCCGGTACCTACCTGCACGCAACCTCAGATCCTCACAAGATCTCCTTCTCTGCTCCTCCCTTATCTCCTCTTCCCACAATCGCGTACAAGATTTCTCCCGTGCATCCCCCATACTTTGGAATGCTCTACCTCAGCACATCAGACTCTCCCCTACCGTGGAAAGCTTCAAGAGGAACCTCAAGACCCACCTCTTCCAACAAGCCTATAACCTACAACAGCCCTCAGTCCAGTAGACCACTGCGCAACCAGCTCTGTCCTCACCTATTGTACCATCACCCATTCCCTGTAGACTGTAAGCCCTCGCGGGCAGGGTCCTCTCTCCTCCTGTACCAGTCTGTTATGTACTGTTAATGATTGTTGTACGTATACCCTTTCACTTGTAAAGCGCCATGGAATAAATGGCGCTATAATAATAAATAATAATAATAATAATAATAATGGCTTACTTATAATTAGTTGGAGTGTGCAACGCAGGCAGATGCGCTCTGCAAATGTCTTGGCACTAGTGGGACTATAGCAAGGTCCAATAGCCACGTATAGGATGCCACTAGGTACACTGAGTGTTTGCTAGTATAATGGCTTACTTATAATTAGTTGGAGTGTGCAACGCAGGCAGATGCGCTCTGCAAATGTCTTGGCACTAGTGGGACTATAGCAAGGTCCAATAGCCACGTATAGGATGCCACTAGGTACACTGAGTGTTTGCTAGTATAATGGCTTACTTATAATTAGTTGGAGTGTGCAACGCAGGCAGATGCGCTCTGCAAATGTCTTGGCACTAGTGGGACTATAGCAAAGTCCAATAGCCACAGATAGGATGCCACTAGGTACACTGAGTGTTTGCTATTATAATGGACCTGACATTACCTCTCTACTAACCAGAATCCCACAATGTCTGTCTGCTATTTCATCCTTCTTCTCTGTGCGATTCCTAAAACTTAACATGGACAAAACAGAATTCATTGTCTTTCCTCCTCCTCACTCATCTCCTCCAACAAGCCTTTCCATCAAACTCGATGGTTGCTTACTCTCCCCAGTCTCACAAGCTCGTTGCCTTGGAGTGACCCTCGACTCTGCTCTATCCTTCAAGCCACACATCCAAGCCCTCTTCACCTCATGCCGATTACAACTCAAAAACATCTCCCGGATCCGTGCTTTCCTTAACCAAGAATCAGCAAAAACATTAGTGCATGCCCTCATCATCTCCCGCCTCGACTACTGCAACCTCCTGCTCTCTGGCCTCCCTTCCAACACTCTTGCACCCCTCCAATCTATCCTAAACTCTGCGGCCCGCTTAATCCACCTCTCCCCTCGCTACTCCCCAGCCTCGCCACTCTGCCAATCCCTTCACTGGCTTCCCATCACCCAACGACTCCAGTTCAAAACACTAACCATGACATACAAAGCCATGCACAACCTGTCTCCTCCCTACATCTGTGACCTAGTCTCCCGGTACCTACCTGCACGCAACCTCAGATCCTCACAAGATCTCCTTCTCTGCTCCTCCCTTATCTTCTCTTCCCACAATCGCGTACAAGATTTCTCCCGTGCATCCCCCATACTTTGGAATGCTCTACCTCAGCACATCAGACTCTCCCCTACCGTGGAAAGCTTCAAGAGGAACCTCAAGACCCACCTCTTCCAACAAGCCTATAACCTACAACAGCCCTCAGTCCAGTAGACCACTGCGCAACCAGCTCTGTCCTCACCTATTGTACCATCACCCATTACCTGTAGACTGTAAGCCCTCGCGGGCAGGGTCCTCTCTCCTCCTGTACCAGTCTGTTATGTACTGTTAATGATTGTTGTACGTATACCCTTTCACTTGTAAAGCGCCATGGAATAAATGGCGCTATAATAATAATAATTATAATAATGGCTTACTTATAATTAGTTGGAGTGTGCAACGCAGGCAGATGCGCTCTGCAAATGTCTTGGCACTAGTGGGACTATAGCAAGGTCCAATAGCCACGTATAGGATGCCACTAGGTACACTGAGTGTTTGCTAGTATAATGGCTTACTTATAATTAGTTGGAGTGTGCAACGCAGGCAGATGCGCTCTGCAAATGTCTTGGCACTAGTGGGACTATAGCAAGGTCCAATAGCCACGTATAGGATGCCACTAGGTACACTGAGTGTTTGCTAGTATAATGGCTTACTTATAATTAGTTGGAGTGTGCAACGCAGGCAGATGCGCTCTGCAAATGTCTTGGCACTAGTGGGACTATAGCAAAGTCCAATAGCCACAGATAGGATGCCACTAGGTACACTGAGTGTTTGCTAGTATAATGGCTTACTTATAATTAGTTGGAGTGTGCAACGCAGGCAGATGCGCTCTGCAAATGTCTTGGCACTAGTGGGACTATAGCAAAGTCCAATAGCCACGTATAGGATGCCACTAGGTACACTGAGTGTTTGCTAGTAAAATTGCTTAGTTTAAAAAAGTTGGAGTGTGCAATGCAGGCAGACGTGCTCTGCAAATGTCTTTGCACTAGTGGGACTATAGCAAAGTCCAATAGCCACAGATAGGATGCCACTAGGTACACTGAGTGTTTGCTAGTATAATGGCTTACTTATAATTAGTTGGAGTGTGCAACGCAGGCAGATGCGCTCTGCAAATGTCTTGGCACTAGTGGGACTATAGCAAAGTCCAATAGCCACGTATAGGATGCCACTAGGTACACTGAGTGTTTGCTAGTATAATGGCTAAGTTAAAATTAGTTGGAGTGTGCAACGCAGGCAGATGCGCTCTGCAAATGTCTTGGCACTAGTGGGACTATAGCAAAGTCCAATAGCCACGTATAGGATGCCACTAGGTACACTGAGTGTTTGCTAGTAAAATTGCTTAGTTTAAAAAAGTTGGAGTGTGCAATGCAGGCAGACGTGCTCTGCAAATGTCTTTGCACTAGTGGGACTATAGCAAAGTCCAATAGCCACAGATAGGATGCCACTAGGTACACTGAGTGTTTGCTAGTATAATGGCTTAGTTATAATGAGTTGGAGTGTGCAGAGGACAGGAGGGTACAGTGGCAGGATTGTGGTGCTCTGGGTAGAGGAATGGAAGCCTGCCTTTCTATTCCCTCCTAATGGTGAAATGCAGGGAGGAAATCCCTGACCTTGGCTACACAGATGCTGTTGCTGTTTGCAGGACCTGTCACGTATGGCTCTCTGACCCTGCCGGTTTGAGTCCTTAAAAGGACTGCTATAAAGTGCTCTCCCTATGCTGTCTAACGCTGTGTATGCAGCGCATACAGCTGTATCGGCTATAGGACTCAGGAGGACGGAGCTGCGACAGTGATGTCTGACACCAAAGACGCAGAAGGCAGATAATGGCGTCCGTGAAGAAAATGTCCGGTTTTATAATGCAGGGACATGTGACATGCAGATCCTATCACACATGCCGTTGCTTCTCTGGCTCAAAGTCAACTTAGCTGTGTGTGTGTCTGTGATTGGCTGACATGCTGGCCCGCCCCACAAGACGCGCGCACTTAGGGAAGGAAGACAAGAAAAAAAAAAAAAAAATGGCGATCGCCATTATAGAAACAGCAGTGATCTGAAGGCGCTGTTCACGCACACTATACACTGAAATGTGATAATAGTTTGATTCACAGAGTGACTTACACTATTACAGCAGAAACCAAGCTATGATTTAGCTGTTTTTTGGCTGCTAGAACCGTTCTCGAACGTTTCTAGAACTATCGAGCTTTTGCAAAAAGCTCGAGTTCTAGTTCGTTCTAGAACATGCCCCAAAATCACTCGAGCCTAGAACTGGAGAACCACGAACCACGAACCGCGCTCAACTCTATCCAGGAGCTTTGGTTCCCTGAGTTTCCAATAGCAAATGTCTAGAAAAAACTCTGTCCATTGGCACAACTCAGCAAGAAAACGAGAAGACCGAGAAGATATATTTCATTTATCTTAATGCCACCTTCTTAACAGCACTAAACCCTTCTATTATGTCCCTTAGCCTTTTGAGCTTATCCTCTGGTAAGCGGAAGACCATGCCTCTGGTATCGATCTCAGTGCCTAAAAACTGTATTATAGTAGCCAATCAGAATACAAAAGGATGCATAGGAAGCGTGACTTTATTTCAATATTTTAAAACAATCCAATAAAATGAAGAAAAGTCACTCATACAAGATCCACAGAAGTTGTATAATACATACATAAATCAAAACACTATAAGGCCTGTTTCACACGTCAGTGATTCTGGTACGTTTGTGCTTTTTTTTAAACATAACAGAATCACTGAGATACGCAGATCCATTATAATGAATGGGTCTGCTCACACATCAGTGATTTTTCACTGCACGTGTCTCCGTGCGGCGTACCCGCGTGTCCGTGATTGCTGCACGGAGACATGTCCATTTTTTTCTGGCATCACTGATAGGATGTCCATAAGGTGGCAGCAGAGCATAACAGAAAAAGGTGCCTATTGTGCACTGAAAAGACCCAATGTGATGCACCAGACATATAGAGCCCTAATGGATTCACAAATATAAGATATATCATGAATGACTACTGCATAATGAACGCTAGCATGAAAAAAGAAAGGAATCCATAAAAATAAATAATAAATGGTGCACATATGTTAGAGCCCCACCGAAGGACAAAAAAAGTCTGATGGAAATAGAGAGCATATAGGAACAATAAGAATGTGCAACAGAGAGGAAGGTGAGAATGCAGGATCAATCACTGCCTGTCAGATATTAATAATCAGGGAAATAACTCTGGAGCAGACGCACAAATTAGGGTCTTACCTGGTAAGGTAACAAATAATTAATAGTAGTTGCACTCACCTATTAAGGTTGTGCCAGTCACAACCCCTAAATGCACGTTACAAATGGCGACAGCCGCAGCCCCTAGTAGAAGAGCAATAACGTATAGGAGGAAAATCGGGTGCGTGCCGCGCTGTCACCAAAGGAAACTGATGTTAATTATTTCATCTCTTTATTCTTTTTTCCGGTCAATGTGTTTCAGAGATCACTGTCTCCTTCATCAGGGCAAAAAAAGAACAGTATGCAATCAAAGGAGGAAGAACCTCTATATATACACATATGGAGCTACGTCAGAGGACTGACTGCTGTATTTCAAATACTGCCGGGATGGTCAACTGTTACAATACCGGCCATAAAAGTTCTCAAGTGATATATTGAGAAACATTTATAAAATCACTGGGGTATAGTGTTTCAAATTTCATCAGCTTTTTGAGACAAAAATCAGAAAAAGAAGAAGAAGAAGGACAAAATGAAAAAAAGAAAAAAAAGAAGAAAAAAAAAACAAAAAGGGAGCATTGAGCTCCAGACCCTGTATTGAGTCTTAGAAGTGTAGTGACAAGTGCATCTGTCCACAACCCTGTAAGGGTGAACGGGATGACGGACAAGAAAAATTATGTTCGTGGCAAAAAATGGTGGTGTTGCTATATAAAATTGCATTAAGAATAAAGAAAGGAAAAATTTCTTTATAAAAGTAGTGAAGAAAAAAGTGGAAAAAAGGGGAGTGTAAGCCATTTTACTAATAAATAGTGATGAGCGAGCATGCTTGTTACTACTCGGTACTCGCACGAGTATCACTGTACTCGGTCTACTCGACGGGGACCGAGTAATCTCGCGATACTCGTGCTGTACTCGTAGTCTTCATCCCTGCATGTTGGCGCTCTTTTGAGAGCCAGCCCTCATGCAGGGATTGGCTGGCAGACCACTGCAATGCCACAGCCCTGTTAGTTGTGGAATTGCAGTGATTGGCCGGCCTGCACAGCGTGACCGAGCCTTTATACCGGCGGGCGCGCTGTGCTCTGCTCACAGCTATCCAGACAGTCAGTGCAGGGAGAGGGTCGCTGCTTCAGGGAAAGGTTTGCGGCCCTTTATAGCTATTTCCGTAGCAGGGCTGCAAACAGTGTGACCAAAAGTCCTTCTCAGGACTATTCTAGTTGTATACAGGCAGGCAGGGTATAGCCAGGTCGGAGTACAGTAGCAGAGTCCTTCTCAGGACTATTGTTGCTGTATACAGGCAGGGTATAGCCAGGTTGGAATACAGGCTAGTGACCAAAAGAGTCCTTGTCAGGACTATTGTAGCAGTATACAGGCAGGCAGGCAGGCAGGCAGGCAGGGTATATAGCCATTCCTAGTGGTGACCGTATACCAGCCTTCATCATATCTGGGGCTGGTGTACACAGTCTAAAACAGTCCTGATAGTGTCAGACTTCTCAGCAATTGTCGCTCCTAAAACCTGTTAGGTTCTTAGTGCGTCCGTGCTTGCATTTAAAAACCGCACGTGTGTGCCTGTCGGTGGCAGCGTACAGGTGCACTTGTGTGCGTTTTTACCAAACTATTATATAACGCACAAGTGTAGTGTATAATACACGTCAGTCAGCAGTGGCTGATAGTGTCAGAGTTCTCGTCATTAATTTTTGCTCCTAAAACCTGTGTTAGGTTCTTAGTGCGTCCGTGCTTGCATTTAAAAACCGCACGTGTGTGCCTGTCGGTGGCAGCGTACAGGTGCACTTGTGTGCGTTTTTACCAAACTATTATATAACGCACAAGTGTAGTGTATAATACACGTCAGTCAGCAGTGGCAGATAGTGTCAGAGTTCTCGTCATTAATTTTTGCTCCTAAAACCTGTGTTAGGTTCTTAGTGCGTCCGTGCTTGCATTTAAAAACCGCACGTGTGTGCCTGTCGGTGGCAGCGTACAGGTGCACTTGTGTGCGTTTTTACCAAACTATTATATAACGCACAAGTGTAGTGTATAATACACGTCAGTCAGCAGTGGCTGATAGTGTCAGAGTTCTCGTCATTAATTTTTGCTCCTAAAACCTGTGTTAGGTTCTTAGTGCGTCCGTGCTTGCATTTAAAAACCGCACGTGTGTGCCTGTCGGTGGCAGCGTACAGGTGCACTTGTGTGCGTTTTTACCAAACTATTATATAACGCACAAGTGTAGTGTATAATACACGTCAGTCAGCAGTGGCTGATAGTGTCAGAGTTCTCGTCATTAATTTTTGCTCCTAAAACCTGTTAGGTTCTTAGTGCGTCCGTGCTTGCATTTAAAAACCGCACGTGTGTGCCTGTCGGTGGCAGCGTACAGGTGCACAATTTGCACAAACTTTGATATAACGCCCAAGTCTAGTGAATACACGTCAGCACAGCATTGCAAAATGCGCAAGGGCATTGGCAAGGAACAAGGAAGTGGACGTGATGGTGGTGCAGGCAGAGGCCGAGGTCGTGGGCAAGCTCTAATTTTGCCACAACAAAGGGCCACATCTAGTCGCTCGCACGTCCTGTCCCAAATTCTTGGGGACCGCAGCAGTACACCGCTCTTGAACCAAGACCAGTGTCAACAGGTTGTTAGTTGGATAGCGGATAATGCTTCCAGTCAGATTGGCACCACCACAAACACTCTGTCTTCCACACGGTCAAGTGTCAGTAGCCGTGATACTGCACCGCACATTTCAGAACCTGATCCTCCTTCCTACCACAAGGCTGAGTACACGTCCTCGGACATTAATGATCCCACACTTGGACACTCGGAAGAGCTGTTCACATTTCCATTCGCACATTCTGGCCTCTCGCCAGCTCATGTTGAAGTGGGTCATGAGGAGATCGTATGTACAGATGGCCAAATATTTGAGCAGCCACGTTCTCACGAAGTTGGCAACGTGTCTCAACAAGGGGTGGACGATGATGAGACACAATTGTCAGGAAGTCAGGAGGAGGAGCAGGGTGCGGAAGAGGAAGACGACGTGGTGGATGATCCAGTAACTGACCCAACCTGGCAGGAGGATATGCAGAGCGAGGACAGCAGTGCACAGGGGGAGGGAGGCGTAGCATCCCAACAGGCAGTAAGAAGCAGGGTGGTGGCTCCAGGCAGAAGTCAGGCAACCGTTCCCCGGAACAACAACACGACACAAGGTGCCTGTACAAATGTTAGGTCTTCCCGAGTCTGGCAGTTTTTTAAGTTGGATCCAGATGATTCTAAAAAGGCCATTTGCAACACCTGCCGTGCCAGCATCAGCAGGGGTACCAAAACTAGCAGCCTGACCACCACCAGCATGATCAGGCACATGTCAGCCAAGCACCCGACTTTGTGGGAAGTACAACACAGTCGAGGAGCAGTGCTTGCTAATGTCACTGCTACGTCTTCGCTGGTTGTGCATGCGAGCCAATCCCCTGTCCATGCTGCCTGCGAACAAGCCTCCTCCGGTCCTGCACCTGCAGTTGCCTACTCAGAAATAACACCATCATCAAGCACGTCCTTGTCCCAGCGCAGCGTTCAGTTATCCATTCAGCAAACCTTTGAACGCAGGCGCAAATACACTGCCAACACCCCACATGGGCGCCCTGGACAAGCCAGGTCGTCACAGGTACTACACCAACACACTCTACACTCCGGCTAGGCACACCGAAGCTAAACACAAATCCTAGTTGCCTTCCTCCAGGGGCTGATGTCCACACCAGGGGGTGGGCCAGGCGGTTGATCCCACCCACCGAGGAGTTCACAGTCCTGGAGGCGGGAAAAGGAGTCAGATTAGAGATCAGTTTTGGAGTTAGAGAAGTGAAGAGGAGAGGAGACTGACCGTGTCCGGGTGTGTGGCCCGGGCACTCAGCAAGGTTGGCAGACGGTGGTGACCTTCTGCAGGAGAGGCTGATTGGAGTGAACCGTACGGACCGGGGATGGGCGGTGGCCCGCCGGTACCAGATCGGGGAGTGAAGAGAAGCCAGCACCATCCGGCAGGGCCTACGGACCCCGACCAGGCTAGGAGTCGCCGTAAAACCGGTCAAATCCGTTAGCGACAGGAACCTCCAGGGTTTCCCAGCAGTCAAGACCCGATTGAAGGCAACAGCTCACACCGTAGAGGGAAGCACAGTCACCGCCAAGGCTACAGTTCCCAGGGCCAGAGCCTGCGGGCAAAAGGGGCTCCCTCAGCATCCATCCAAGCTGGGGAGCGGGTTACCGGTGGGAAGCCCGCTAGATTTTGGGGGAATAAAAGGGGTCCAACACCACATCCCCACAGGTGCACACCCACCCATCAAAGAGAGCTATAAGCCAATACCACCTTCACATTGCCAGTGTACCAAGTACATGTTGAGCAACATGAAGGCGGCTGGGGTTATCCGTGACAGTTGTAGCCTTTGGGCAGCTCTGTTGATCCTGTTAAAAAAGAAGGACGGCACCACTCCCCGTATTGAGGAATCGCTAGCTGCATTGAGAACTGCAAATTATTTTTCTACCCTTGATCTCACTAGTCACTATTGGCAAGTGTCCGTTGCTGAGGCAGACCGGGAGAAGACCGCCTTCGCCACCCCTATGGGTCTCTGCGAGTTCAAAAGCATGCCCTTCGAGCTGTGCAATGCGCCAGGAACCTTCCAGAGGCTGATGGAATGCTGCTTGGGACAAGATTTTAGGGTGTATAAAAAGGGAGATTAGATCCCGTGATCCCAACGTATTGTTACACCTCTATAAATCACTTGTAAGGCTACATCTGGAATATGGGAACCAGTTTTGGGCTCCACATTTTAATAAGGACATTCAGAAGTTAGAGTCAGTTCAAAGGTGGGCAACTAGACTACTACAAGGAATGGAAGGCCTCCCATATGATGACAAGTTGAAAAAGTTATTAAGTGATTATTGGCTGCAATGGGGCTTTCTGGCTGGTGCCAGCCTCTCTTCTTAGCACACAGGAACCACAATCCCTACACCATGCTTCAATGGATTCTCTCATCCCAGCCCAGTAAAACTACATATTTTACACAGTCATAAGCAGCCAAAAGGGATCTATTCTATTCAATTGCAAATGATCTAGATAAGACTGAGAATAAGATACTGCACGGGACATAGCAGAGTTGGTCAAGTTGAGTGGAGATGAGTTTGCTATTTGGCACAGCTTTTTGCATCAATAAAGCAAGTAAAAGGTGTGAAAGATAAAAAAAAGGGTGAAAGTGTGAAAAGTGAATTGGCCAAATTGAGGTGCATATAAAGTTTTTGCTTTCTTTCAATTAACTAATGGGGCTCATTTGAATCAGGTGAATTGAGTTCTGCTTTTGGAAACTGGGTTAAGAAGGGGTGCACCGGTCCTGGAGGTACTGCAATACCAGGTCAATGCGTGCAGTGGACAGAGCAAGATTTTTTCCATCTCCTTGTTCTAAAAATCCATTTAATATATGGTCCCCAGAGAGGGGACGTATCAGATATTAAACTGATAAGAACAGATTTAATTTTTTTTTTTTTCTGTTTATCAGTAGGACTTCAAAATAACAAAGGTGATCGCCTCCCGTTGCCTGGGAACCGTCCAGGCACAAGAGGGCTATGTGTCACCAGAAGGCGCACACACTTCCTCAAGGCCGGCAGACGTGCAATCCCAGGCACCTTCCAGTACCGACCAAGGTAGCGTCCTCCGAAACTACACTTGATCTTAGCCAAAAGGCCGAGAAGCTATAACCCGAATTGGTTACGGCCTTGAGTGGCACCCTGGCCTATACCGGACACATCTTAGGGAGAGGGAGACAAACCCACGCCTACAGAAGACATTTTGTCACCCAAGCCAACCCTTGAAAAGGCTGTTTTGCAGAGCAAAAACAAGAAGAATGGTGCTTTTTGCAGCCGCCGCCCACTGCAATGAATCTGAATAACTCCTCCTTTTGGACACAAGCACCTCCCCTCCCCCTTGCAGTCTTTCCAATTCATGATACAAAAAGACGGACGGACAGGACAGGACAGGACAGGCTGCCTGACTTTCCGTCACTGCCACCCTTTGCCATCCTTGCCCGTAGAAAGCCCTTTCATCATCCCCAAACCCTAATCTTTTCCCTTCCCTTCCCAGATGCGTCTCACTCCCTTTCATTAGGAAGTGAGCGCAGCCTTTTCTCCGTTCTGCACATGCGCGACGTTAAACACAAATGCGCAGGCGTGCGTTCCATTACCCTCACTGCATTCCACTCCCATACAGGAAGTGGGCGCAGCTATTACTACGGTCGCACATAAAAGAACCCACGGCCACCACTGCACATAGCTGACTCCACCACAGGACACCCACTTCTACACCAACGCAGGTAAGACAGGATCGGCACCTCTATGCTCCCGTTACAATCAGGCTCAGTCACCATGTGATAACGCTCTCAACTCTTTAGTTGCAGGCTCCCCTTGCTTCACCTCCACTGGCTGTGCTGCCATTTCCTCTCCCACCTGGAAGGTATACTTTATTCCACTATTTTCCTGTTTCTCTCTTCCCCCTTTTCCCATAACCTACTTTTATCTGCATTTGTGGGGTATCTATATGCTATTTACATCATAGTTTTATTCATTAATATGGAAGGGAAGAGTGCCCATGAGAGTGTTGAACTGCGGAGAGCAAGAGATTAAGCTGCTCCGATTTGCCACCATTGATAAGCTGTTCTCAGTAGATACACATGCTATCCAAACAGCAGCATCCACCATTGCTTCAGCCCACCCATTCAGTGACAGCTCACCAAGTCAGCCAGAGGAGTGGTGTAAGGAATTACACGTAGGCACTGACTCCACACCTTCACATCACAAGAAGGGGGTCTACAGGCTAGTGCAAGAATACGAGCAAGTCTTCAGCAAACATCCGCTAGACTTTTGAAGAATAAAAGGGGTCAAACACTACATCCCCACAAGTGCACACCCACCCATCAAAGAGAGATATAAGCCAAAACTACCTGCACATTACCAGTGTACCAAGGACATGTTGAGCAACATGAAGGAGGCTGGGGTTATCCGTGACAGTTGTAGCCTCTGGGCAGCTCCGTTGGTCCTGTTAAAGAAGAAGGACAGCACCACTCCCCTGTATTGAGGAATAGCTAGCTGCATTGAGAACTGCAAATTATTTTTCTACCCTTGATCTCACTAGTCGCTATTGGCAAGTGTCCGTTGCTGAGGCAGACCGGGAGAAGACCGCCTTTGCCACCCCGATGGGTCTCTGCGAGTTCAAAAGCATGCCCTTCGAGCTGTGCAATTTGCCAGGAACCTTCCAGAGGCTGATGGAATGCTGCTTGGGACACCGAAACTTTGAAACGGTACTGCTATACCTTTATGATGTTATTGTTTATTCTAAAGCAAACAAGATTTTAGGGTGTATAAAAAGGGAGATTAGATCCGGTGATCCCAACGTATTGTTACCCCTCTATAAATCACTTGTAAGGCCACATCTGGAATATGGGGTAAAGTCCTGAGCAGGTTGATAACCATTGGTTTGAGCATGGTAGGGTGTAGTGCGCATCTTCCTGCATCGGTAAAAGCTGCAGAAGTCCTTGAAGATTTCCGCTTCAAAGGCTGTGCCTTGATCTGTGAGGACTCTCTCTGAGTAGCCATGAGGTCTGCATAAGTGTGCTTGGAAGACCTTCGCTGCAGTATGGGCCATTAGATCTTTGACTTGTACCACAACCATAAATCTCGAGTAGTTGTCTACCATCGTAAGTGCATACGTGAGCTCGCCTCGATATTCTGCAACAAAACTCCCTTTTTCGATTTCAGTTTCAGCAAACACTCCTCTTCCTGTAGAAAATATTTATCATTACCTAAGACAGTCATTCTAATGCATGACAATATTAAGGCAATTTAGTTAAAACTTGTTTTAACTCACCTTTAAGGGGATTGATGTATTTCATGGTCAATCCAGGTTTGTCAGTGATGGCACTGACATAATGTATGGCGTCTTTTTCGGGCGTTATCCTTTGCCTTTTCATTGTGAAAATCCAGTTGCCTATATCAAAGCAAATTCTACTACTTGTAAAGTATGCAGAAAATGAAATGTAGAACATATAACATCAACTGCTTAGGAACGCATCATAGGTTAGTACTTAAAAGGATATTGTCATGTTCTAGTCATAATGCAAGCTGGACATTTTTCATGTTACCCTGTAATCGCCGGCCTGTTCTAATGCTCACAAGCCAAGATATAGGCTCAGCTGCTAAGGCTTCCCTCTGCCTTCTGAATGAAACTTGAATATGTCTGGGTCACTGTGTATATAGCAGGTGCTCAGAAAAAATAAGAGTCAATTCAATAGAAATAGCTCTGGCACACTATAGTGATCAATAACGTAAGAAAAGAACTCTTGGAATGCTGAAAATTCTTTATTTGTGCAAAAGGATAATTCATCCAACGTTTCGACCTTGTTTTTAGGTCTTTATCAAGGATAAAGTTATCTAAGATCATAAAGGGTTACAAAACCATATAAACACGTAATTAGTACATAGTACAACATAACAGTACAATATATTGCTACTTGAGAGTACAATGGGTCAAATGACCATGATGCACATACAAAAAATTTTTCCAAAGCCATAGTGAAAACATTTGTACTGAGGAAAGAAAATTTCCACATGACCTATCTGGAGAAACATTCTGGATCAAACAACCAAAAATAGTCAAGCAGGTAAATACACACCTATATGGATAACAGGATGATATGTGTTCAATTGTATAGCGTCATTGCCATTAAGGTACAAATGGAAAACTTGCAATCCTATATAGTGAAGGAAATGAACACATATCATATCAAAGAACACAGGAACATGGGTGTGAGAAAAACCTCAATGTTTATACTTTGTTCTTTATAATGGTGTGAACATGTATATGTCTCAGTACCTTATGCACTTGAGAATTCTAGTGAGTAGATCATGAAAGCCTATTTCAGAACTGGAATCGGTAAATAATTGTAGGTGGAATCTAAATGAAAAGATGGTACAAGTGTTATCATGACACGTGGGCTATAACACAATGAGGGGCACTGCAGCCAGAAACTTGAGATGCTGCCCCCTGACTGCTGGCCCCTATGCATGTTTAAATAGAGGTCTCCCCCTAGAAAGACACTGACCTGCCGCCCCCGCCTCCTGTGGTGTGACTGGCCTAAGCCCCGCCTCCTGGATACATATCACCGTGCTGCCCAGCTTCCAGCCTCTCGGCTGCAGGACCCGGACCTGTTTGGGCAGCCGGACACAGGGACCCGCTCCTGGAGGCGGTAAGAGAGCTATCAGCAGGGAGGTAAGCGTTTCAGCTCACAGCACTGTTAGCTGTGAGCGGCTCCCTCTATGCTGAGGCACAAGCGATGTGTGACCGGTGAGCGCGGCGTTCTAAGGGAACTACCCGCCCGCTGGTCCGCTTGTGCTCGCCATTATTTAACAACCTCACCCCCCCCCTCCCCCCACCCCCCCCCCTCCTCCCACCCCCCCCCCTCCTCCCCTAAAATCAGCATGGAGGAAAGCGTTCTGCTCACGGCGCTGTTTGCTATGAGCGGCTCCCTCCCTGCTGAGGCTCAAGCTACGTGCGCCGGCGAGCGGCGTTCTGAGGGAACTACCCGCCCGCCGGTCAGCTTGAGCCGCCATTAAGTTTGAAAAAGAGCGCTTCGCGCTCTTTGTCATTGGCCCCGCCCACCCGCCGCCCAGCAACCGCCGACCAGACACCGTCGCCAGTGCCGAGGAGGAGCTGGGTAGGGCTGTGTGCGCTCTGCACGGCACCTAAAAGGTGTGCCTCAGAGCGCAGCTGAAAAGCTCCGTTCTGAGGCGCATGGTGCCGGTAGAGAACGTGCGCTCAGCCTGCAGCTCCTGCCATAGACAGAGCAGGAGCTGCCGGCAAAGCGCACGGAAGTGACATGTCACTTCTTAGAACACAGCGATTCGGGCAACAGCTGAATCGCTGCGTTCTACTATGCAACGTGCGTACGGCCTCTACACAGTCTCCATAGACTGTGCAGGGGACGCAGGACGCATGAATTAGGCACACAGCCTAATTGAAGTGCAGACTCAGTGCAGTCCCTGTCACAGCGCAGGTTGGAGGCACGGTAGGGGAGAATCTAGTATGCAGGCACTAACCTGCAAGAGTCAAATCACCCCATCCCACACGCACTGAACTTCCCCTCCCCTCCGTTTGTATGCCCCGGGAATGCCAAGGGGGCTAGCCTGGGAATGAACCAGGGACCATGTGGGTCTCCCAGTGAGCGGGCGGGTTAAGGGATTCTGTTAGGACTTCAATGTTCAAATTGAGGGGGGCTGGTAGTGAACAGGGGCAAGAAGCAACAGTCAGCAGGTGGCGTGTTTTCCCTCCTGCTGATACCACACCTACACCAAGCCCCCTCCCAGGCCAAAACACACTCCATTTGACATTATGACAATGGTGACTGTTAACAGCCCCGCCCCGTTGTCACACAGGGGATTTCAGCATGTTATGGCGGCGGTGGGTGCGGTGCCGACTATCGCGTTGTACGGTCATGTGCAGGGGTCACGGTAGCAAGCTTTGGCATGGGTAGCCACCATGTCCGGAGTCTGTCATCTTAACCCTTGGATAGGTGTGAGCGTCGTCGTAGCAGGCGTTACGTGGGTAGATCTAGATCCAGTCGTCTTGTCATTTCCTGAATCACCAGGTGAGTACCCTGATGGGGAATGCGGGGTGGGATAAGTCCCCCTAGGGAGGATAACGTGACGTCACAGGTAACAGGCGTCCCGCCCAGCTCTACATGTTGTCACTAAGTTATTTATAACAATGTTATTGGTGCTGAGGGAATCGCCCTCCCCCGTTTCTGTTAAAAGCTGTGATGGTATCTAGCATTCCTACCCCTTGTAGACAGCATTCCACAATCTACCTGCTCTAACTGTAAAGAAGCCTTCCCTATTTCGGAGGATTAAGTTTGGTGGCAGTTTATTTATATTGACCACACGGGTATTTATACAAATTATTATTATTTATTATGCGCCATATAATTCATGGCGCTTTGCATGCGAAAGGGGTTTTTACATAATAGGTACCAGTATAATAATCATAAACCGTACAAGGCACAGACTGGTACAGGGGGAGAGAGGACCCTGCCCGCGAGGGCTCACAGTCTACAGGGGATGG
>NW_027442438.1:0-118206 GCF_048569485.1 Anomaloglossus baeobatrachus | reverse complement strand
GGATTGCAAGATAACCAAACAAAACTTTTAGTGGATTTCTACTTATTTTATTAAATATCATCTCCACCAAACAGGACAAGCTTGCATCTGTTATAGTTTTGGAGACAAATGTGTTCATTTCATGTATGCGCGAAATGCCTTAAAAATGGCTTTAAAATGGATTTGGAGCATGGAGACGATTATCTCGGGATTGCAAGATAACCAAACAAAACTTTTAGTGGATTTCTACTTATTTTATTAAATATCATCTCCACCAAACAGGACAAGCTTGCATCTGTTATAGTTTTGGAGAAAAATGTGTTCATTTCATGTATGCGCGAAAATGCCTTAAAAATGGCTTTAAAATGGATTTGGAGCATGGAGACGATTATCTCGGGATTGCAATATAACCAAACAAAACTTTTAGTGGATTTCTACTTATTTTATTAAATATCATCTCCACCAAACAGGACAAGCTTGCATCTGTTATAGTTTTGGAGAAAAATGTGTTCATTTCATGTATGCGCGAAATGCCTTAAAAATGGCTTTAAAATGGATTTGGAGCATGGAGACGATTATCTCGGGATTGCAAGATAACCAAACAAAACTTTTAGTGGATTTCTACTTATTTTATTAAATATCATCTCCACCAAACAGGACAAGCTTGCATCTGTTATAGTTTTGGAGAAAAATGTGTTCATTTCATGTATGCGCGAATGCCTTAAAAATGGCTTTAAAATGGATTTGGAGCATGGAGACGATTATCTCGGGATTGCAAGATAACCAAACAAAACTTTTAGTGGATTTCTACTTATTTTATTAAATATCATCTCCACCAAACAGGACAAGCTTGCATCTGTTATAGTTTTGGAGAAAAATGTGTTCATTTCATGTATGCGCGAAATGCCTTAAAAATGGCTTAAAATGGATTTGGAGCATGGAGACGATTATCTCGGGATTGCAAGATAACCAAACAAAACTTTTAGTGGATTTCTACTTATTTTATTAAATATCATCTCCACCAAACAGGACAAGCTTGCATCTGTTATAGTTTTGGAGAAAAATGTGTTCATTTCATGTATGCGCGAAATGCCTTAAAAATGGCTTTAAAAATGGATTTGGAGCATGGAGACGATTATCTCGGGATTGCAAGATAACCAAACAAAACTTTTAGTGGATTTCTACTTATTTTATTAAATATCATCTCCACCAAACAGGACAAGCTTGCATCTGTTATAGTTTTGGAGAAAAATGTGTTCATTTCATGTATGCGCGAAATGCCTTAAAAATGGCTTTAAAATGGATTTGGAGCATGGAGACGATTATCTCGGGATTGCAAGATAACCAAACAAAACTTTTAGTGGATTTCTACTTATTTTATTAAATATCATCTCCACCAAACAGGACAAGCTTGCATCTGTTATAGTTTTGGAGAAAAATGTGTTCATTTCATGTATGCGCGAAATGCCTTAAAAATGGCTTTAAAATGGATTTGGAGCATGGAGACGATTATCTCGGGATTGCAAGATAACCAAACAAAACTTTTAGTGGATTTCTACTTATTTTATTAAATATCATCTCCACCAAACAGGACAAGCTTGCATCTGTTATAGTTTTGGAGAAAAATGTGTTCATTTCATGTATGCGCGAAATGCCTTAAAAATGGCTTTAAAATGGATTTGGAGCATGGAGACGATTATCTCGGGATTGCAAGATAACCAAACAAAACTTTTAGTGGATTTCTACTTATTTTATTAAATATCATCTCCACCAAACAGGACAAGCTTGCATCTGTTATAGTTTTGGAGAAAAATGTGTTCATTTCATGTATGCGCGAAATGCCTTAAAAATGGCTTTAAAATGGATTTGGAGCATGGAGACGATTATCTCGGGATTGCAAGATAACCAAACAAAACTTTTAGTGGATTTCTACTTATTTTATTAAATATCATCTCCACCAAACAGGACAAGCTTGCATCTGTTATAGTTTTGGAGAAAAATGTGTTCATTTCATGTATGCGCGAAATGCCTTAAAAATGGCTTTAAAATGGATTTGGAGCATGGAGACGATTATCTCGGGATTGCAAGATAACCAAACAAAACTTTTAGTGGATTTCTACTTATTTTATTAAATATCATCTCCACCAAACAGGACAAGCTTGCATCTGTTATAGTTTTGGAGAAAAATGTGTTCATTTCATGTATGCGCGAAAATGCCTTAAAAATGGCTTTAAAATGGATTTGGAGCATGGAGACGATTATCTCGGGATTGCAAGATAACCAAACAAAACTTTTAGTGGATTTCTACTTATTTTATTAAATATCATCTCCACCAAACAGGACAAGCTTGCATCTGTTATAGTTTTGGAGAAAAATGTGTTCATTTCATGTATGCGCGAAATGCCTTAAAAATGGCTTTAAAATGGATTTGGAGCATGGAGACGATTATCTCGGGATTGCAAGATAACCAAACAAAACTTTTAGTGGATTTCTACTTATTTTATTAAATATCATCTCCACCAAACAGGACAAGCTTGCATCTGTTATAGTTTTGGAGAAAAATGTGTTCATTTCATGTATGCGCGAAATGCCTTAAAAATGGCTTTAAAATGGATTTGGAGCATGGAGACGATTATCTCGGGATTGCAAGATAACCAAACAAAACTTTTAGTGGATTTCTACTTATTTTATTAAATATCATCTCCACCAAACAGGACAAGCTTGCATCTGTTATAGTTTTGGAGAAAAATGTGTTCATTTCATGTATGCGCGAAATGCCTTAAAAATGGCTTTAAAATGGATTTGGAGCATGGAGACGATTATCTCGGGATTGCAAGATAACCAAACAAAACTTTTAGTGGATTTCTACTTATTTTATTAAATATCATCTCCACCAAACAGGACAAGCTTGCATCTGTTATAGTTTTGGAGAAAAATGTGTTCATTTCATGTATGCGCGAAATGCCTTAAAAATGGCTTTAAAATGGATTTGGAGCATGGAGACGATTATCTCGGGATTGCAAGATAACCAAACAAAACTTTTAGTGGATTTCTACTTATTTTATTAAATATCATCTCCACCAAACAGGACAAGCTTGCATCTGTTATAGTTTTGGAGAAAAATGTGTTCATTTCATGTATGCGCGAAATGCCTTAAAAATGGCTTTAAAATGGATTTGGAGCATGGAGACGATTATCTCGGATTGCAAGATAACCAAACAAAACTTTTAGTGGATTTCTACTTATTTTATTAAATATCATCTCCACCAAACAGGACAAGCTTGCATCTGTTATAGTTTTGGAGAAAAATGTGTCATTTCATGTATGCGCGAAATGCCTTAAAAATGGCTTTAAAATGGATTTGGAGCATGGAGACGATTATCTCGGGATTGCAAGATAACCAAACAAAACTTTTAGTGGATTTCTACTTATTTTATTAAATATCATCTCCACCAAACAGGACAAGCTTGCATCTGTTATAGTTTTGGAGAAAAATGTGTTCATTTCATGTATGCGCGAAATGCCTTAAAAATGGCTTTAAAATGGATTTGGAGCATGGAGACGATTATCTCGGGATTGCAAGATAACCAAACAAAACTTTTAGTGGATTTCTACTTATTTTATTAAATATCATCTCCACCAAACAGGACAAGCTTGCATCTGTTATAGTTTTGGAGAAAAATGTGTTCATTTCATGTATGCGCGAAATGCCTTAAAAATGGCTTTAAAATGGATTTGGAGCATGGAGACGATTATCTCGGGATTGCAAGATAACCAAACAAAACTTTTAGTGGATTTCTACTTATTTTATTAAATATCATCTCCACCAAACAGGACAAGCTTGCATCTGTTATAGTTTTGGAGAAAAATGTGTTCATTTCATGTATGCGCGAAATGCCTTAAAAATGGCTTTAAAATGGATTTGGAGCATGGAGACGATTATCTCGGGATTGCAAGATAACCAAACAAAACTTTTAGTGGATTTCTACTTATTTTATTAAATATCATCTCACCAAACAGGACAAGCTTGCATCTGTTATAGTTTTGGAGAAAAATGTGTTCATTTCATGTATGCGCGAAATGCCTTAAAAATGGCTTTAAAATGGATTTGGAGCATGGAGACGATTATCTCGGGATTGCAATATAACCAAACAAAACTTTTAGTGGATTTCTACTTATTTTATTAAATATCATCTCCACCAAACAGGACAAGCTTGCATCTGTTATAGTTTTGGAGAAAAATGTGTTCATTTCATGTATGCGCGAAATGCCTTAAAAATGGCTTTAAAATGGATTTGGAGCATGGAGACGATTATCTCGGGATTGCAAGATAACCAAACAAAACTTTTAGTGGATTTCTACTTATTTTATTAAATATCATCTCCACCAAACAGGACAAGCTTGCATCTGTTATAGTTTTGGAGAAAAATGTGTTCATTTCATGTATGCGCGAAATGCCTTAAAAATGGCTTTTAAAATGGATTTGGAGCATGGAGACGATTATCTCGGGATTGCAAGATAACCAAACAAAACTTTTAGTGGATTTCTACTTATTTTATTAAATATCATCTCCACCAAACAGGACAAGCTTGCATCTGTTATAGTTTTGGAGAAAAATGTGTTCATTTCATGTATGCGCGAAATGCCTTAAAAATGGCTTTAAAATGGATTTGGAGCATGGAGACGATTATCTCGGGATTGCAAGATAACCAAACAAAACTTTTAGTGGATTTCTACTTATTTTATTAAATATCATCTCCACCAAACAGGACAAGCTTGCATCTGTTATAGTTTTGGAGAAAAATGTGTTCATTTCATGTATGCGCGAAATGCCTTAAAAATGGCTTTAAAATGGATTTGGAGCATGGAGACGATTATCTCGGGATTGCAAGATAACCAAACAAAACTTTTAGTGGATTTCTACTTATTTTATTAAATATCATCTCCACCAAACAGGACAAGCTTGCATCTGTTATAGTTTTGGAGAAAAATGTGTTCATTTCATGTATGCGCGAAATGCCTTAAAAATGGCTTTAAAATGGATTTGGAGCATGGAGACGATTATCTCGGGATTGCAATATAACCAAACAAAACTTTTAGTGGATTTCTACTTATTTTATTAAATATCATCTCCACCAAACAGGACAAGCTTGCATCTGTTATAGTTTTGGAGAAAAATGTGTTCATTTCATGTATGCGCGAAATGCCTTAAAAATGGCTTTAAAATGGATTTGGAGCATGGAGACGATTATCTCGGATTGCAAGATAACCAAACAAAACTTTTAGTGGATTTCTACTTATTTTATTAAATATCATCTCCACCAAACAGGACAAGCTTGCATCTGTTATAGTTTTGGAGAAAAATGTGTTCATTTCATGTATGCGCGAAATGCCTTAAAAATGGCTTTAAAATGGATTTGGAGCATGGAGACGATTATCTCGGGATTGCAAGATAACCAAACAAAACTTTTAGTGGATTTCTACTTATTTTATTAAATATCATCTCCACCAAACAGGACAAGCTTGCATCTGTTATAGTTTTGGAGAAAAATGTGTTCATTTCATGTATGCGCGAAATGCCTTAAAAATGGCTTTAAAATGGATTTGGAGCATGGAGACGATTATCTCGGGATTGCAAGATAACCAAACAAAACTTTTAGTGGATTTCTACTTATTTTATTAAATATCATCTCCACCAAACAGGACAAGCTTGCATCTGTTATAGTTTTGGAGAAAAATGTGTTCATTTCATGTATGCGCGAAATGCCTTAAAAATGGCTTTAAAATGGATTTGGAGCATGGAGACGATTATCTCGGGATTGCAATATAACCAAACAAAACTTTTAGTGGATTTCTACTTATTTTATTAAATATCATCTCCACCAAACAGGACAAGCTTGCATCTGTTATAGTTTTGGAGAAAAATGTGTTCATTTCATGTATGCGCGAAATGCCTTAAAAATGGCTTTAAAATGGATTTGGAGCATGGAGACGATTATCTCGGGATTGCAAGATAACCAAACAAAACTTTTAGTGGATTTCTACTTATTTTATTAAATATCATCTCCACCAAACAGGACAAGCTTGCATCTGTTATAGTTTTGGAGAAAAATGTGTTCATTTCATGTATGCGCGAAATGCCTTAAAAATGGCTTTAAAATGGATTTGGAGCATGGAGACGATTATCTCGGGATTGCAAGATAACCAAACAAAACTTTTAGTGGATTTCTACTTATTTTATTAAATATCATCTCCACCAAACAGGACAAGCTTGCATCTGTTATAGTTTTGGAGAAAAATGTGTTCATTTCATGTATGCGCGAAATGCCTTAAAAATGGCTTTAAAATGGATTTGGAGCATGGAGACGATTATCTCGGGATTGCAAGATAACCAAACAAAACTTTTAGTGGATTTCTACTTATTTTATTAAATATCATCTCCACCAAACAGGACAAGCTTGCATCTGTTATAGTTTTGGAGAAAAATGTGTTCATTTCATGTATGCGCGAAATGCCTTAAAAATGGCTTTAAAATGGATTTGGAGCATGGAGACGATTATCTCGGGATTGCAAGATAACCAAACAAAACTTTTAGTGGATTTCTACTTATTTTATTAAATATCATCTCCACCAAACAGGACAAGCTTGCATCTGTTATAGTTTTGGAGAAAAATGTGTTCATTTCATGTATGCGCGAAATGCCTTAAAAATGGCTTTAAAATGGATTTGGAGCATGGAGACGATTATCTCGGGATTGCAATATAACCAAACAAAACTTTTAGTGGATTTCTACTTATTTTATTAAATATCATCTCCACCAAACAGGACAAGCTTGCATCTGTTATAGTTTTGGAGAAAAATGTGTTCATTTCATGTATGCGCGAAATGCCTTAAAAATGGCTTTAAAATGGATTTGGAGCATGGAGACGATTATCTCGGGATTGCAATATAACCAAACAAAACTTTTAGTGGATTTCTACTTATTTTATTAAATATCATCTCCACCAAACAGGACAAGCTTGCATCTGTTATAGTTTTGGAGAAAAATGTGTTCATTTCATGTATGCGCGAAATGCCTTAAAAATGGCTTTAAAATGGATTTGGAGCATGGAGACGATTATCTCGGGATTGCAAGATAACCAAACAAAACTTTTAGTGGATTTCTACTTATTTTATTAAATATCATCTCCACCAAACAGGACAAGCTTGCATCTGTTATAGTTTTGGAGAAAAATGTGTTCATTTCATGTATGCGCGAAATGCCTTAAAAATGGCTTTAAAATGGATTTGGAGCATGGAGACGATTATCTCGGGATTGCAAGATAACCAAACAAAACTTTTAGTGGATTTCTACTTATTTTATTAAATATCATCTCCACCAAACAGGACAAGCTTGCATCTGTTATAGTTTTGGAGAAAAATGTGTTCATTTCATGTATGCGCGAAATGCCTTAAAAATGGCTTTAAAATGGATTTGGAGCATGGAGACGATTATCTCGGGATTGCAAGATAACCAAACAAAACTTTTAGTGGATTTCTACTTATTTTATTAAATATCATCTCCACCAAACAGGACAAGCTTGCATCTGTTATAGTTTTGGAGAAAAATGTGTTCATTTCATGTATGCGCGAAATGCCTTAAAAATGGCTTTAAAATGGATTTGGAGCATGGAGACGATTATCTCGGGATTGCAAGATAACCAAACAAAACTTTTAGTGGATTTCTACTTATTTTATTAAATATCATCTCCACCAAACAGGACAAGCTTGCATCTGTTATAGTTTTGGAGAAAATGTGTTCATTTCATGTATGCGCGAAATGCCTTAAAAATGGCTTTAAAATGGATTTGGAGCATGGAGACGATTATCTCGGGATTGCAAGATAACCAAACAAAACTTTTAGTGGATTTCTACTTATTTTATTAAATATCATCTCCACCAAACAGGACAAGCTTGCATCTGTTATAGTTTTGGAGAAAAATGTGTTCATTTCATGTATGCGCGAAAATGCCTTAAAAATGGCTTTAAAATGGATTTGGAGCATGGAGACGATTATCTCGGGATTGCAAGATAACCAAACAAAACTTTTAGTGGATTTCTACTTATTTTATTAAATATCATCTCCACCAAACAGGACAAGCTTGCATCTGTTATAGTTTTGGAGAAAAATGTGTTCATTTCATGTATGCGCGAAATGCCTTAAAAATGGCTTTAAAATGGATTTGGAGCATGGAGACGATTATCTCGGGATTGCAAGATAACCAAACAAAACTTTAGTGGATTTCTACTTATTTTATTAAATATCATCTCCACCAAACAGGACAAGCTTGCATCTGTTATAGTTTTGGAGAAAAATGTGTTCATTTCATGTATGCGCGAAATGCCTTAAAAATGGCTTTAAAATGGATTTGGAGCATGGAGACGATTATCTCGGGATTGCAAGATAACCAAACAAAACTTTTAGTGGATTTCTACTTATTTTATTAAATATCATCTCCACCAAACAGGACAAGCTTGCATCTGTTATAGTTTTGGAGAAAAATGTGTTCATTTCATGTATGCGCGAAATGCCTTAAAAATGGCTTTAAAATGGATTTGGAGCATGGAGACGATTATCTCGGGATTGCAAGATAACCAAACAAAACTTTTAGTGGATTTCTACTTATTTTATTAAATATCATCTCCACCAAACAGGACAAGCTTGCATCTGTTATAGTTTTGGAGAAAAATGTGTTCATTTCATGTATGCGCGAAATGCCTTTGAAAATGGCTTTAAAATGGATTTGGAGCATGGAGACGATTATCTCAGGGATTGCAATATAAACAAACGAAACTTTTAGTGGATTTCTACTTATTTATTAAATATCATCTCCACCAAACAGGACAAGCTTGCATCTGTTATAGTTTTGGAGAAAAATGTGTTCATTTCATGTATGCGCGAAATGCCTTAAAAATGGCTTTAAAATGGATTTGGAGCATGGAGACGATTATCTCGGGATTGCAAGATAACCAAACAAAACTTTTAGTGGATTTCTACTTATTTTATTAAATATCATCTCCACCAAACAGGACAAGCTTGCATCTGTTATAGTTTTGGAGAAAAATGTGTTCATTTCATGTATGCGCGAAATGCCTTAAAAATGGCTTTAAAATGGATTTGGAGCATGGAGACGATTATCTCGGGATTGCAAGATAACCAAACAAAACTTTTAGTGGATTTCTACTTATTTTATTAAATATCATCTCCACCAAACAGGACAAGCTTGCATCGTGTTATAGTTTTGGAGAAAAATGTGTTCATTTCATGTATGCGCGAAAATGCCTTTGAAAAATGGCTTTAAAATGGATTTGGAGCATGGAGACGATTATCTCAGGATGGCAAGATAAACAAACGAAACTTTTAGTAGATTTCTACTTATTTTATTAAATATCATCTCCACCAAACAGGACAAGCTTGCATCTGTTATAGTTTTGGAGAAAAATGTGTTCATTTCATGTATGCGCGAAATGCCTTAAAAATGGCTTTAAAATGGATTTGGAGCATGGAGACGATTATCTCGGGATTGCAAGATAACCAAACAAAACTTTTAGTGGATTTCTACTTATTTTATTAAATATCATCTCCACCAAACAGGACAAGCTTGCATCTGTTATAGTTTTGGAGAAAAATGTGTTCATTTCATGTATGCGCGAAATGCCTTAAAATGGCTTTAAAATGGATTTGGAGCATGGAGACGATTATCTCGGGATTGCAAGATAACCAAACAAAACTTTTAGTGGATTTCTACTTATTTTATTAAATATCATCTCCACCAAACAGGACAAGCTTGCATCTGTTATAGTTTTGGAGAAAAATGTGTTCATTTCATGTATGCGCGAAATGCCTTAAAAATGGCTTTAAAATGGATTTGGAGCATGGAGACGATTATCTCGGGATTGCAAGATAACCAAACAAAACTTTTAGTGGATTTCTACTTATTTTATTAAATATCATCTCCACCAAACAGGACAAGCTTGCATCTGTTATAGTTTTGGAGAAAAATGTGTTCATTTCATGTATGCGCGAAATGCCTTAAAAATGGCTTTAAAATGGATTTGGAGCATGGAGACGATTATCTCGGGATTGCAAGATAACCAAACAAAACTTTTAGTGGATTTCTACTTATTTTATTAAATATCATCTCCACCAAACAGGACAAGCTTGCATCTGTTATAGTTTTGGAGAAAAATGTGTTCATTTCATGTATGCGCGAAATGCCTTAAAAATGGCTTTAAAATGGATTTGGAGCATGGAGACGATTATCTCGGATTGCAAGATAACCAAACAAAACTTTTAGTGGATTTCTACTTATTTTATTAAATATCATCTCCACCAAACAGGACAAGCTTGCATCTGTTATAGTTTTGGAGAAAAATGTGTTCATTTCATGTATGCGCGAAATGCCTTAAAAATGGCTTTAAAATGGATTTGGAGCATGGAGACGATTATCTCGGGATTGCAATATAACCAAACAAAACTTTTAGTGGATTTCTACTTATTTTATTAAATATCATCTCCACCAAACAGGACAAGCTTGCATCTGTTATAGTTTTGGAGAAAAATGTGTTCATTTCATGTATGCGCGAAATGCCTTAAAAATGGCTTTAAAATGGATTTGGAGCATGGAGACGATTATCTCGGGATTGCAAGATAACCAAACAAAACTTTTAGTGGATTTCTACTTATTTTATTAAATATCATCTCCACCAAACAGGACAAGCTTGCATCTGTTATAGTTTTGGAGAAAAATGTGTTCATTTCATGTATGCGCGAAATGCCTTAAAAATGGCTTTAAAATGGATTTGGAGCATGGAGACGATTATCTCGGGATTGCAAGATAACCAAACAAAACTTTTAGTGGATTTCTACTTATTTTATTAAATATCATCTCCACCAAACAGGACAAGCTTGCATGTGTTATAGTTTTGGAGAAAAATGTGTTCATTTCATGTATGCGCAAAATGCCTTTGAAATGGCTTTAAAATGGATTTGGAGCATGGAGACGATTATCTCAGGATGGCAATATAAACAAACGAAACTTTTAGTAGATTTCTACTTATTTTATTAAATATTATCTCCACCAAACAGGACAAGCTTGCATCTGTTATAGTTTTGGAGAAAAATGTGTTCATTTCATGTATGCGCGAAATGCCTTAAAAATGGCTTTAAAATGGATTTGGAGCATGGAGACGATTATCTCGGGATTGCAAGATAACCAAACAAAACTTTTAGTGGATTTCTACTTATTTTATTAAATATCATCTCCACCAAACAGGACAAGCTTGCATCTGTTATAGTTTTGGAGAAAAATGTGTTCATTTCATGTATGCGCGAAATGCCTTAAAAATGGCTTTAAAATGGATTTGGAGCATGGAGACGATTATCTCGGGATTGCAAGATAACCAAACAAAACTTTTAGTGGATTTCTACTTATTTTATTAAATATCATCTCCACCAAACAGGACAAGCTTGCATCTGTTATAGTTTTGGAGAAAAATGTGTTCATTTCATGTATGCGCGAAATGCCTTAAAAATGGCTTTAAAATGGATTTGGAGCATGGAGACGATTATCTCGGGATTGCAAGATAACCAAACAAATCTTTTAGTGGATTTCTACTTATTTTATTAAATATCATCTCCACCAAACAGGACAAGCTTGCATGTGTTATAGTTTTGGAGAAAAATGTGTTCATTTCATGTATGCGCAAAATGCCTTTGAAATGGCTTTAAAATGGATTTGGAGCATGGAGACGATTATCTCAGGATGGCAATATAAACAAACGAAACTTTTAGTAGATTTCTACTTATTTTATTAAATATTATCTCCACCAAACAGGACAAGCTTGCATCTGTTATAGTTTTGGAGAAAAATGTGTTCATTTCATGTATGCGCGAAATGCCTTAAAAATGGCTTTAAAATGGATTTGGAGCATGGAGACGATTATCTCGGGATTGCAAGATAACCAAACAAAACTTTTAGTGGATTTCTACTTATTTTATTAAATATCATCTCCACCAAACAGGACAAGCTTGCATCTGTTATAGTTTTGGAGAAAAATGTGTTCATTTCATGTATGCGCGAAATGCCTTAAAAATGGCTTTAAAATGGATTTGGAGCATGGAGACGATTATCTCGGGATTGCAAGATAACCAAACAAAACTTTTAGTGGATTTCTACTTATTTTATTAAATATCATCTCCACCAAACAGGACAAGCTTGCATGTGTTATAGTTTTGGAGAAAAATGTGTTCATTTCATGTATGCGCAAAATGCCTTTGAAATGGCTTTAAAATGGATTTGGAGCATGGAGACGATTATCTCAGGATGGCAATATAAACAAACGAAACTTTTAGTAGATTTCTACTTATTTTATTAAATATTATCTCCACCAAACAGGACAAGCTTGCATCTGTTATAGTTTTGGAGAAAAATGTGTTCATTTCATGTATGCGCGAAATGAATTAAAAATGGCTTTAAAATGGATTTGGAGCATGGAGACGATTATCTCGGGATTGCAAGATAACCAAACAAAACTTTTAGTGGATTTCTACTTATTTTATTAAATATCATCTCCACCAAACAGGACAAGCTTGCATCTGTTATAGTTTTGGAGAAAAATGTGTTCATTTCATGTATGCGCGAAATGCCTTAAAAATGGCTTTAAAATGGATTTGGAGCATGGAGACGATTATCTCGGGATTGCAAGATAACCAAACAAAACTTTTAGTGGATTTCTACTTATTTTATTAAATATCATCTCCACCAAACAGGACAAGCTTGCATCTGTTATAGTTTTGGAGAAAAATGTGTTCATTTCATGTATGCGCGAAATGCCTTAAAAATGGCTTTAAAATGGATTTGGAGCATGGAGACGATTATCTCGGGATTGCAAGATAACCAAACAAATCTTTTAGTGGATTTCTACTTATTTTATTAAATATCATCTCCACCAAACAGGACAAGCTTGCATGTGTTATAGTTTTGGAGAAAAATGTGTTCATTTCATGTATGCGCAAAATGCCTTTGAAATGGCTTTAAAATGGATTTGGAGCATGGAGACGATTATCTCAGGATGGCAATATAAACAAACGAAACTTTTAGTAGATTTCTACTTATTTTATTAAATATTATCTCCACCAAACAGGACAAGCTTGCATCTGTTATAGTTTTGGAGAAAAATGTGTTCATTTCATGTATGCGCGAAATGCCTTAAAAATGGCTTTAAAATGGATTTGGAGCATGGAGACGATTATCTCGGGATTGCAAGATAACCAAACAAAACTTTTAGTGGATTTCTACTTATTTTATTAAATATCATCTCCACCAAACAGGACAAGCTTGCATCTGTTATAGTTTTGGAGAAAAATGTGTTCATTTCATGTATGCGCGAAATGCCTTAAAAATGGCTTTAAAATGGATTTGGAGCATGGAGACGATTATCTCGGGATTGCAAGATAACCAAACAATACTTTTAGTGGATTTCTACTTATTTTATTAAATATCATCTCCACCAAACAGGACAAGCTTGCATCTGTTATAGTTTTGGAGAAAAATGTGTTCATTTCATGTATGCGCGAAATGCCTTAAAAATGGCTTTAAAATGGATTTGGAGCATGGAGACGATTATCTCGGGATTGCAAGATAACCAAACAAAACTTTTAGTGGATTTCTACTTATTTTATTAAATATCATCTCCACCAAACAGGACAAGCTTGCATGTGTTATAGTTTTGGAGAAAAATGTGTTCATTTCATGTATGCGCAAAATGCCTTTGAAATGGCTTTAAAATGGATTTGGAGCATGGAGACGATTATCTCAGGATGGCAATATAAACAAACGAAACTTTTAGTAGATTTCTACTTATTTTATTAAATATTATCTCCACCAAACAGGACAAGCTTGCATCTGTTATAGTTTTGGAGAAAAATGTGTTCATTTCATGTATGCGCGAAATGCCTTAAAATGGCTTTAAAATGGATTTGGAGCATGGAGACGATTATCTCGGGATTGCAAGATAACCAAACAAAACTTTTAGTGGATTTCTACTTATTTTATTAAATATCATCTCCACCAAACAGGACAAGCTTGCATCTGTTATAGTTTTGGAGAAAAATGTGTTCATTTCATGTATGCGCGAAATGCCTTAAAAATGGCTTTAAAATGGATTTGGAGCATGGAGACGATTATCTCGGGATTGCAAGATAACCAAACAAAACTTTTAGTGGATTTCTACTTATTTTATTAAATATCATCTCCACCAAACAGGACAAGCTTGCATCTGTTATAGTTTTGGAGAAAAATGTGTTCATTTCATGTATGCGCGAAATGCCTTAAAAATGGCTTTAAAATGGATTTGGAGCATGGAGACGATTATCTCGGGATTGCAAGATAACCAAACAAATCTTTTAGTGGATTTCTACTTATTTTATTAAATATCATCTCCACCAAACAGGACAAGCTTGCATGTGTTATAGTTTTGGAGAAAAATGTGTTCATTTCATGTATGCGCAAAATGCCTTTGAAATGGCTTTAAAATGGATTTGGAGCATGGAGACGATTATCTCAGGATGGCAATATAAACAAACGAAACTTTTAGTAGATTTCTACTTATTTTATTAAATATTATCTCCACCAAACAGGACAAGCTTGCATCTGTTATAGTTTTGGAGAAAAATGTGTTCATTTCATGTATGCGCGAAATGCCTTAAAAATGGCTTTAAAATGGATTTGGAGCATGGAGACGATTATCTCGGGATTGCAAGATAACCAAACAAAACTTTTAGTGGATTTCTACTTATTTTATTAAATATCATCTCCACCAAACAGGACAAGCTTGCATCTGTTATAGTTTTGGAGAAAAATGTGTTCATTTCATGTATGCGCGAAATGCCTTAAAAATGGCTTTAAAATGGATTTGGAGCATGGAGACGATTATCTCGGGATTGCAAGATAACCAAACAAAACTTTTAGTGGATTTCTACTTATTTTATTAAATATCATCTCCACCAAACAGGACAAGCTTGCATCTGTTATAGTTTTGGAGAAAAATGTGTTCATTTCATGTATGCGCGAAATGCCTTAAAAATGGCTTTAAAATGGATTTGGAGCATGGAGACGATTATCTCGGGATTGCAAGATAACCAAACAAAACTTTTAGTGGATTTCTACTTATTTTATTAAATATCATCTCCACCAAACAGGACAAGCTTGCATCTGTTATAGTTTTGGAGAAAAATGTGTTCATTTCATGTATGCGCGAAATGCCTTAAAAATGGCTTTAAAATGGATTTGGAGCATGGAGACGATTATCTCGGGATTGCAAGATAACCAAACAAAACTTTTAGTGGATTTCTACTTATTTTATTAAATATCATCTCCACCAAACAGGACAAGCTTGCATGTGTTATAGTTTTGGAGAAAAATGTGTTCATTTCATGTATGCGCAAAATGCCTTTGAAATGGCTTTAAAATGGATTTGGAGCATGGAGACGATTATCTCAGGATGGCAATATAAACAAACGAAACTTTTAGTAGATTTCTACTTATTTTATTAAATATTATCTCCACCAAACAGGACAAGCTTGCATCTGTTATAGTTTTGGAGAAAAATGTGTTCATTTCATGTATGCGCGAAATGCCTTAAAAATGGCTTTAAAATGGATTTGGAGCATGGAGACGATTATCTCGGGATTGCAAGATAACCAAACAAAACTTTTAGTGGATTTCTACTTATTTTATTAAATATCATCTCCACCAAACAGGACAAGCTTGCATCTGTTATAGTTTTGGAGAAAAATGTGTTCATTTCATGTATGCGCGAAATGCCTTAAAAATGGCTTTAAAATGGATTTGGAGCATGGAGACGATTATCTCGGGATTGCAAGATAACCAAACAAAACTTTTAGTGGATTTCTACTTATTTTATTAAATATCATCTCCACCAAACAGGACAAGCTTGCATCTGTTATAGTTTTGGAGAAAAATGTGTTCATTTCATGTATGCGCGAAATGCCTTAAAAATGGCTTTAAAATGGATTTGGAGCATGGAGACGATTATCTCGGGATTGCAAGATAACCAAACAAATCTTTTAGTGGATTTCTACTTATTTTATTAAATATCATCTCCACCAAACAGGACAAGCTTGCATGTGTTATAGTTTTGGAGAAAAATGTGTTCATTTCATGTATGCGCAAAATGCCTTTGAAATGGCTTTAAAATGGATTTGGAGCATGGAGACGATTATCTCAGGATGGCAATATAAACAAACGAAACTTTTAGTAGATTTCTACTTATTTTATTAAATATTATCTCCACCAAACAGGACAAGCTTGCATCTGTTATAGTTTTGGAGAAAAATGTGTTCATTTCATGTATGCGCGAAATGCCTTAAAAATGGCTTTAAAATGGATTTGGAGCATGGAGACGATTATCTCGGGATTGCAAGATAACCAAACAAAACTTTTAGTGGATTTCTACTTATTTTATTAAATATCATCTCCACCAAACAGGACAAGCTTGCATCTGTTATAGTTTTGGAGAAAAATGTGTTCATTTCATGTATGCGCGAAATGCCTTAAAAATGGCTTTAAAATGGATTTGGAGCATGGAGACGATTATCTCGGGATTGCAAGATAACCAAACAATACTTTTAGTGGATTTCTACTTATTTTATTAAATATCATCTCCACCAAACAGGACAAGCTTGCATCTGTTATAGTTTTGGAGAAAAATGTGTTCATTTCATGTATGCGCGAAATGCCTTAAAAATGGCTTTAAAATGGATTTGGAGCATGGAGACGATTATCTCGGGATTGCAAGATAACCAAACAAAACTTTTAGTGGATTTCTACTTATTTTATTAAATATCATCTCCACCAAACAGGACAAGCTTGCATCTGTTATAGTTTTGGAGAAAAATGTGTTCATTTCATGTATGCGCGAAATGCCTTAAAAATGGCTTTAAAATGGATTTGGAGCATGGAGATGATTATCTCGGGATTGCAATATAACCAAACAAAACTTTTAGTGGATTTCTACTTATTTTATTAAATATCATCTCCACCAAACAGGACAAGCTTGCATCTGTTATAGTTTTGGAGAAAAATGTGTTCATTTCATGTATGCGCGAAATGCCTTAAAAATGGCTTTAAAATGGATTTGGAGCATGGAGACGATTATCTCGGGATTGCAAGATAACCAAACAAAACTTTTAGTGGATTTCTACTTATTTTATTAAATATCATCTCCACCAAACAGGACAAGCTTGCATCTGTTATAGTTTTGGAGAAAAATGTGTTCATTTCATGTATGCGCGAAATGCCTTAAAAATGGCTTTAAAATGGATTTGGAGCATGGAGACGATTATCTCGGGATTGCAAGATAACCAAACAAAACTTTTAGTGGATTTCTACTTATTTTATTAAATATCATCTCCACCAAACAGGACAAGCTTGCATCTGTTATAGTTTTGGAGAAAAATGTGTTCATTTCATGTATGCGCGAAATGCCTTAAAAATGGCTTTAAAATGGATTTGGAGCATGGAGACGATTATCTCGGGATTGCAAGATAACCAAACAAAACTTTTAGTGGATTTCTACTTATTTTATTAAATATCATCTCCACCAAACAGGACAAGCTTGCATGTGTTATAGTTTTGGAGAAAAATGTGTTCATTTCATGTATGCGCAAAATGCCTTTGAAATGGCTTTAAAATGGATTTGGAGCATGGAGACGATTATCTCGGGATTGCAAGATAACCAAACAAAACTTTTAGTGGATTTCTACTTATTTTATTAAATATCATCTCCACCAAACAGGACAAGCTTGCATCTGTTATAGTTTTGGAGAAAAATGTGTTCATTTCATGTATGCGCGAAATGCCTTAAAAATGACTATAAAATGGATTTGGAGCATGGAGACGATTATCTCGGGATTGCAAGATAACCAAACAAAACTTTTAGTGGATTTCTACTTATTTTATTAAATATCATCTCCACCAAACAGGACAAGCTTGCATCTGTTATAGTTTTGGAGAAAAATGTGTTCATTTCATTTATGCGCGAAATGCCTTAAAAATGGCTTTAAAATGGATTTGGAGCATGGAGACGATTATCTCGGGATTGCAAGATAACCAAACAAAACTTTTAGTGGATTTCTACTTATTTTATTAAATATCATCTCCACCAAACAGGACAAGCTTGCATCTGTTATAGTTTTGGAGAAAAATGTGTTCATTTCATGTATGCGCGAAATGCCTTAAAAATGGCTTTAAAATGGATTTGGAGCATGGAGACGATTATCTCGGGATTGCAAGATAACCAAACAAAACTTTTAGTTGATTTCTACTTATTTTATTAAATATCATCTCCACCAAACAGGACAAGCTTGCATGTGTTATAGTTTTGGAGAAAAATGTGTTCATTTCATGTATGCGCAAAATGCCTTTGAAATGGCTTTAAAATGGATTTGGAGCATGGAGACGATTATCTCAGGATGGCAATATAAACAAACGAAACTTTTAGTAGATTTCTACTTATTTTATTAAATATTATCTCCACCAAACAGGACAAGCTTGCATCTGTTATAGTTTTGGAGAAAAATGTGTTCATTTCATGTATGCGCGAAATGCCTTAAAAATGGCTTTAAAATGGATTTGGAGCATGGAGACGATTATCTCGGGATTGCAAGATAACCAAACAAAACTTTTAGTGGATTTCTACTTATTTTATTAAATATCATCTCCACCAAACAGGACAAGCTTGCATCTGTTATAGTTTTGGAGAAAAATGTGTTCATTTCATGTATGCGCGAAATGCCTTAAAAATGGCTTTAAAATGGATTTGGAGCATGGAGACGATTATCTCGGGATTGCAAGATAACCAAACAAAACTTTTAGTGGATTTCTACTTATTTTATTAAATATCATCTCCACCAAACAGGACAAGCTTGCATGTGTTATAGTTTTGGAGAAAAATGTGTTCATTTCATGTATGCGCAAAATGCCTTTGAAATGGCTTTAAAATGGATTTGGAGCATGGAGACGATTATCTCGGGATTGCAAGATAACCAAACAAAACTTTTAGTGGATTTCTACTTATTTTATTAAATATCATCTCCACCAAACAGGACAAGCTTGCATCTGTTATAGTTTTGGAGAAAAATGTGTTCATTTCATGTATGCGCGAAATGCCTTAAAGGGAACCTGTCATCAGAAATTTCGCCCAAAAGCTAAAAGATTCCCCCTCTGCAGCTCCTGGGCTGCATTCTAGGAAGGTCCCTGTTATTATTGTGCCCCATGTGAGACCAAAATAAAGCCTTTATAAAGTTCTACCTTTTTGTATGCAGCTTCTGTAAATCCGACCCGGGGGCGGGCTCTCTGCCGTCCGTTATTCTGCCCCCTGGTCCTGTATGCCGCCCCCATCGCTCCTTTCCATATCTGATGCGCCGCCCACTGCTCCAGCCATCCCCGTGCATGCCCAGTGCCAGTCTCACAGGACTGAACAGTGTGACCGCTGGTGACGTCTGCGCAGGCAAGTGATTATGGTCGGGGCTGTGACTGTTATCAGCAAGTACCCGGCCATAATCTCGTGAGCGCGCAAACCTCTCCAGCGTCACACTGTGAGCAGGGTAGTGCTAGACTGTATGGGCTGCTTCCAGAGATGACGTCCCTTTGTCATGTGATAGGGGCGTGTTCGAAATACTATCACGTGACTAAAGGGACGTCATCCCTGGAAGCAGCCCATACAGTCTAGCATCTACACTGAGCACAGTGTGACCGCTGGAGAGGTTTGCGCGCTCACGAGATTATGGCCGGGTACTTGCTGATAACAGTCACAGCCCCGACCATAATCACTTGCCTGCGCAGACGTCACCAGCGGTCACACTGTTCAGTCCTGTGAGACTGGCACTGGGCATGCACGGGGATGGCTGGAGCAGTGGGCGGCGCATCAGATATGGAAAGGAGCGATGGGGGCGGCATACAGGACCAGGGGGCAGAATAACGGACGGCAGAGAGCCCGCCCCCGTGACAGATTTACAGAAGCTGCATACAAAAAGGTAGAACTTTATAAAGGCTTTATTTTGGTCTCACATGGGGCACAATAATAACAGGGACCTTCCTAGAATGCAGCCCAGGAGCTGCAGAGGGGGAATCTTTTAGCTTTTGGGCGAAATTTCTGATGACAGGTTCCCTTTAAAAATGGCTTTAAAATGGATTTGGAGCATGGAGACGATTATCTCGGGATTGCAAGATAACCAAACAAAACTTTTAGTGGATTTCTACTTATTTTATTAAATATCATCTCCACCAAACAGGACAAGCTTGCATGTGTTATAGTTTTGGAGAAAAATGTGTTCATTTCATGTATTCGCAAAATGCCTTTGAAATGGCTTTAAAATGGATTTGGAGCATGGAGACGATTATCTCAGGATGGCAATATAAACAAACGAAACTTTTAGTAGATTTCTACTTATTTTATTAAATATTATCTCCACCAAACAGGACAAGCTTGCATCTGTTATAGTTTTGGAGAAAAATGTGTTCATTTCATGTATGCGCGAAATGCCTTAAAAATGGCTTTAAAATGGATTTGGAGCATGGAGACGATTATCTCGGGATTGCAAGATAACCAAACAAAACTTTTAGTGGATTTCTACTTATTTTATTAAATATCATCTCCACCAAACAGGACAAGCTTGCATCTGTTATAGTTTTGGAGAAAAATGTGTTCATTTCATGTATGCGCGAAATGCCTTAAAAATGGCTTTAAAATGGATTTGGAGCATGGAGACGATTATCTCGGGATTGCAAGATAACCAAACAAAACTTTTAGTGGATTTCTACTTATTTTATTAAATATCATCTCCACCAAACAGGACAAGCTTGCATGTGTTATAGTTTTGGAGAAAAATGTGTTCATTTCATGTATGCGCAAAATGCCTTTGAAATGGCTTTAAAATGGATTTGGAGCATGGAGACGATTATCTCAGGATGGCAATATAAACAAACGAAACTTTTAGTAGATTTCTACTTATTTTATTAAAAATTATCTCCACCAAACAGGACAAGCTTGCATCTGTTATAGTTTTTGAGAAAAATGTGTTCATTTCATGTATGCGCGAAATGCCTTAAAAATGGCTTTAAAATGGATTTGGAGCATGGAGACGATTATCTCGGGATTGCAAGATAACCAAACAAAACGTTTAGTGGATTTCTACTTATTTTATTAAATATCATCTCCACCAAACAGGACAAGCTTGCATCTGTTATAGTTTTGGAGAAAAATGTGTTCATTTCATGTATGCGCGAAATGCCTTAAAAATAGTTTTAAAATGGATTTGGAGCATGGAGACGATTATCTCGGGATTGCAAGATAACCAAACAAAACTTTTAGTGGATTTCTACTTATTTTATTAAATATCATCTCCACCAAACAGGACAAGCTTGCATGTGTTATAGTTTTGGAGAAAAATGTGTTCATTTCATGTATGCACAAAATGCCTTTGAAATGGCTTTAAAATGGATTTGGAGCATGGAGACGATTATCTCAGGATGGCAATATAAACAAACGAAACTTTTAGTAGATTTCTACTTATTTTATTAAATATTATCTCCACCAAACAGGACAAGCTTGCATCTGTTATAGTTTTGGAGAAAAATGTGTTCATTTCATGTATGCGCGAAATGCCTTAAAAATGGCTTTAAAATGGATTTGGAGCATGGAGACGATTATCTCGGGATTGCAAGATAACCAAACAAAACTTTTAGTGGATTTCTACTTATTTTATTAAATATCATCTCCACCAAACAGGACAAGCTTGCATCTGTTATAGTTTTGGAGAAAAATGTGTTCATTTCATGTATGCGCGAAATGCCTTAAAAATGGCTTTAAAATGGATTTGGAGCATGGAGACGATTATCTCGGGATTGCAAGATAACCAAACAAAACTTTTAGTGGATTTCTACTTATTTTATTAAATATCATCTCCACCAAACAGGACAAGCTTGCATCTGTTATAGTTTTGGAGAAAAATGTGTTCATTTCATGTATGCGCGAAATGCCTTACAAATGGCTTTAAAATGGATTTGGAGCATGGAGACGATTATCTCGGGATTGCAAGATAACCAAACAAAACTTTTAGTGGATTTCTACTTATTTTATTAAATATCATCTCCACCAAACAGGACAAGCTTGCATCTGTTATAGTTTTGGAGAAAAATGTGTTCATTTCATGTATGCGCGAAGTGCCTTAAAAATGGCTTTAAAATGGATTTGGAGCATGGAGACGATTATCTCGGGATTGCAAGATAACCAAACAAAACTTTTAGTGGATTTCTACTTATTTTATTAAATATCATCTCCACCAAACAGGACAAGCTTGCATCTGTTATAGTTTTGGAGAAAAATGTGTTCATTTCATGTATGCGCGAAATGCCTTAAAAATGGCTTTAAAATGGATTTGGAGCATGGAGACGATTATCTCGGGATTGCAATATAACCAAACAAAACTTTTAGTGGATTTCTACTTATTTTATTAAATATCATCTCCACCAAACAGGACAAGCTTGCATCTGTTATAGTTTTGGAGAAAAATGTGTTCATTTCATGTATGCGCGAAATGCCTTAAAAATGGCTTTAAAATGGATTTGGAGCATGGAGACGATTATCTCGGGATTGCAAGATAACCAAACAAAACTTTTAGTGGATTTCTACTTATTTTATTAAATATCATCTCCACCAAACAGGACAAGCTTGCATCTGTTATAGTTTTGGAGAAAAATGTGTTCATTTCATGTATGCGCGAAATGCCTTAAAAATGGCTTTAAAATGGATTTGGAGCATGGAGACGATTATCTCGGGATTGCAAGATAACCAAACAAAACTTTTAGTGGATTTCTACTTATTTTATTAAATATCATCTCCACCAAACAGGACAAGCTTGCATGTGTTATAGTTTTGGAGAAAAATGTGTTCATTTCATGTATGCGCAAAATGCCTTTGAAATGGCTTTAAAATGGATTTGGAGCATGGAGACGATTATCTCGGGATTGCAAGATAACCAAACAAAACTTTTAGTGGATTTCTACTTATTTTATTAAATATCATCTCCACCAAACAGGACAAGCTTGCATCTGTTATAGTTTTGGAGAAAAATGTGTTCATTTCATGTATGCGCGAAATGCCTTAAAAATGGCTTTAAAATGGATTTGGAGCATGGAGACGATTATCTCGGGATTGCAAGATAACCAAACAAAACTTTTAGTGGATTTCTACTTATTTTATTAAATATCATCTCCACCAAACAGGACAAGCTTGCATGTGTTATAGTTTTGGAGAAAAATGTGTTCATTTCATGTATGCGCAAAATGCCTTTGAAATGGCTTTAAAATGGATTTGGAGCATGGAGACGATTATCTCAGGATGGCAATATAAACAAACGAAACTTTTAGTAGATTTCTACTTATTTTATTAAATATTATCTCCACCAAACAGGACAAGCTTGCATCTGTTATAGTTTTGGAGAAAAATGTGTTCATTTCATGTATGCGCGAAATGCCTTAAAAATGGCTTTAAAATGGATTTGGAGCATGGAGACGATTATCTCGGGATTGCAAGATAACCAAACAAAACTTTTAGTGGATTTCTACTTATTTTATTAAATATCATCTCCACCAAACAGGACAAGCTTGCATCTGTTATAGTTTTGGAGAAAAATGTGTTCATTTCATGTATGCGCGAAATGCCTTAAAAATGGCTTTAAAATGGATTTGGAGCATGGAGACGATTATCTCGGGATTGCAAGATAACCAAACAAAACTTTTAGTGGATTTCTACTTATTTTATTAAATATCATCTCCACCAAACAGGACAAGCTTGCATCTGTTATAGTTTTGGAGAAAAATGTGTTCATTTCATGTATGCGCGAAATGCCTTAAAAATGGCTTTAAAATGGATTTGGAGCATGGAGACGATTATCTCGGGATTGCAAGATAACCAAACAAAACTTTTAGTGGATTTCTACTTATTTTATTAAATATCATCTCCACCAAACAGGACAAGCTTGCATGTGTTATAGTTTTGGAGAAAAATGTGTTCATTTCATGTATGCGCAAAATGCCTTTGAAATGGCTTTAAAATGGATTTGGAGCATGGAGACGATTATCTAAGGATGGCAATATAAACAAACGAAACTTTTAGTAGATTTCTACTTATTTTATTAAATATTATCTCCACCAAACAGGACAAGCTTGCATCTGTTATAGTTTTGGAGAAAAATGTGTTCATTTCATGTATGCGCGAAATGCCTTAAAAATGGCTTTAAAATGGATTTGGAGCATGGAGACGATTATCTCGGGATTGCAAGATAACCAAACAAAACTTTTAGTGGATTTCTACTTATTTTATTAAATATCATCTCCACCAAACAGGACAAGCTTGCATCTGTTATAGTTTTGGAGAAAAATGTGTTCATTTCATGTATGCGCGAAATGCCTTAAAAATGGCTTTAAAATGGATTTGGAGCATGGAGACGATTATCTCGGGATTGCAAGATAACCAAACAAAACTTTTAGTGGATTTCTACTTATTTTATTAAATATCATCTCCACCAAACAGGACAAGCTTGCATCTGTTATAGTTTTGGAGAAAAATGTGTTCATTTCATGTATGCGCGAAATGCCTTAAAAATGGCTTTAAAATGGATTTGGAGCATGGAGACGATTATCTCGGGATTGCAAGATAACCAAACAAAACTTTTAGTGGATTTCTACTTATTTTATTAAATATCATCTCCACCAAACAGGACAAGCTTGCATCTGTTATAGTTTTGGAGAAAAATGTGTTCATTTCATGTATGCGCGAAATGCCTTAAAAATGGCTTTAAAATGGATTTGGAGCATGGAGACGATTATCTCGGGATTGCAAGATAACCAAACAAAACTTTTAGTGGATTTCTACTTATTTTATTAAATATCATCTCCACCAAACAGGACAAGCTTGCATGTGTTATAGTTTTGGAGAAAAATGTGTTCATTTCATGTATGCGCAAAATGCCTTTGAAATGGCTTTAAAATGGATTTGGAGCATGGAGACGATTATCTCGGGATTGCAAGATAACCAAACAAAACTTTTAGTGGATCTCTACTTATTTTATTAAATATCATCTCCACCAAACAGGACAAGCTTGCATCTGTTATAGTTTTGGAGAAAAATGTGTTCATTTCATGTATGCGCGAAATGCCTTAAAAATGGCTTTAAAATGGATTTGGAGCATGGAGACGATTATCTCGGGATTGCAAGATAACCAAACAAAACTTTTAGTGGATTTCTACTTATTTTATTAAATATCATCTCCACCAAACAGGACAAGCTTGCATCTGTTATAGTTTTGGAGAAAAATGTGTTCATTTCATGTATGCGCGAAATGCCTTAAAAATGGCTTTAAAATGGATTTGGAGCATGGAGACGATTATCTCGGGATTGCAAGATAACCAAACAAAACTTTTAGTGGATTTCTACTTATTTTATTAAATATCATCTCCACCAAACAGGACAAGCTTGCATCTGTTATAGTTTTGGAGAAAAATGTGTTAATTTCATGTATGCGCGAAATGCCTTAAAAATGGCTTTAAAATGGATTTGGAGCATGGAGACGATTATCTCGGGATTGCAAGATAACCAAACAAAACTTTTAGTGGATTTCTACTTATTTTATTAAATATCATCTCCACCAAACAGGACAAGCTTGCATGTGTTATAGTTTTGGAGAAAAATGTGTTCATTTCATGTATGCGCAAAATGCCTTTGAAATGGCTTTAAAATGGATTTGGAGCATGGAGACGATTATCTCAGGATGGCAATATAAACAAACGAAACTTTTAGTAGATTTCTACTTATTTTATTAAATATTATCTCCACCAAACAGGACAAGCTTGCATCTGTTATAGTTTTGGAGAAAAATGTGTTCATTTCATGTATGCGCGAAATGCCTTAAAAATGGCTTTAAAATGGATTTGGAGCATGGAGACGATTTTCTCGGGATTGCAAGATAACCAAACAAAACTTTTAGTGGATTTCTACTTATTTTATTAAATATCATCTCCACCAAACAGGACAAGCTTGCATCTGTTATAGTTTTGGAGAAAAATGTGTTCATTTCATGTATGCGCGAAATGCCTTAAAAATGGCTTTAAAATGGATATGGAGCATGGAGACGATTATTTCGGGATTGCAAGATAACCAAACAAAACTTTTAGTGGATTTCTACTTATTTTATTAAATATCATCTCCACCAAACAGGACAAGCTTGCATGTGTTATAGTTTTGGAGAAAAATGTGTTCATTTCATGTATGCGCAAAATGCCTTTGAAATGGCTTTAAAATGGATTTGGAGCATGGAGACGATTATCTCAGGATGGCAATATAAACAAACGAAACTTTTAGTAGATTTCTACTTATTTTATTAAATATTATCTCCACCAAACAGGACAAGCTTGCATCTGTTATAGTTTTGGAGAAAAATGTGTTCATTTCATGTATGCGCGAAATGCCTTAAAAATGGCTTTAAAATGGATTTGGAGCATGGAGACGATTATTTCGGGATTGCAAGATAACCAAACAAAACTTTTAGTGGATTTCTACTTATTTTATTAAATATCATCTCCACCAAACAGGACAAGCTTGCATCTGTTATAGTTTTGGAGAAAAATGTGTTCATTTCATGTATGCGCAAAATGCCTTTGAAATGGCTTTAAAATGGATTTGGAGCATGGAGACGATTATCTCAGGATGGCAATATAAACAAACGAAACTTTTAGTAGATTTCTACTTATTTTATTAAATATTATCTTCACCAAACAGGACAAGCTTGCATCTGTTATAGTTTTGGAGAAAAATGTGTTCATTTCATGTATGCGCGAAATGCCTTAAAAATGGCTTTAAAATGGATTTGGAGCATGGAGACGATTATCTCGGGATTGCAAGATAACCAAACAAAACTTTTAGTGGATTTCTACTTATTTTATTAAATATCATCTCCACCAAACAGGACAAGCTTGCATGTGTTATAGTTTTGGAGAAAAATGTGTTCATTTCATGTATGCGCAAAATGCCTTTGAAATGGCTTTAAAATGGATTTGGAGCATGGAGACGATTATCTCGGGATTGCAAGATAATCAAACAAAACTTTTAGTGGATCTCTACTTATTTTATTAAATATCATCTCCACCAAACAGGACAAGCTTGCATCTGTTATAGTTTTGGAGAAAAATGTGTTCATTTCATGTATGCGCGAAATGCCTTAAAAATGGCTTTAAAATGGATTTGGAGCATGGAGACGATTATCTCGGGATTGCAAGATAACCAAACAAAACTTTTAGTGGATTTCTACTTATTTTATTAAATATCATCTCCACCAAACAGGACAAGCTTGCATCTGTTATAGTTTTGGAGAAAAATGTGTTAATTTCATGTATGCGCGAAATGCCTTAAAATGGCTTTAAAATGGATTTGGAGCATGGAGACGATTATCTCGGGATTGCAAGATAACCAAACAAAACTTTTAGTGGATTTCTACTTATTTTATTAAATATCATCTCCACCAAACAGGACAAGCTTGCATGTGTTATAGTTTTGGAGAAAAATGTGTTCATTTCATGTATGCGCAAAATGCCTTTGAAATGGCTTTAAAATGGATTTGGAGCATGGAGACGATTATCTCAGGATGGCAATATAAACAAACGAAACTTTTAGTAGATTTCTACTTATTTTATTAAATATTATCTCCACCAAACAGGACAAGCTTGCATCTGTTATAGTTTTGGAGAAAAATGTGTTCATTTCATGTATGCGCGAAATGCCTTAAAAATGGCTTTAAAATGGATTTGGAGCATGGAGACGATTATCTCGGGATTGCAAGATAACCAAACAAAACTTTTAGTGGATTTCTACTTATTTTATTAAATATCATCTCCACCAAACAGGACAAGCTTGCATCTGTTATAGTTTTGGAGAAAAATGTGTTCATTTCATGTATGCGCGAAATGCCTTAAAAATGGCTTTAAAATGGATATGGAGCATGGAGACGATTATCTCGGGATTGCAAGATAACCAAACAAAACTTTTAGTGGATTTCTACTTATTTTATTAAATATCATCTCCACCAAACAGGACAAGCTTGCATGTGTTATAGTTTTGGAGAAAAATGTGTTCATTTCATGTATGCACGAAATGCCTTAAAAATGGCTTTAAAATGGATTTGGAGCATGGAGACGATTATCTCGGGATTGCAAGATAACCAAACAAAACTTTTAGTGGATTTCTACTTATTTTATTAAATATCATCTCCACCAAACAGGACAAGCTTGCATGTGTTATAGTTTTGGAGAAAAATGTGTTCATTTCATGTATGCGCAAAATGCCTTTGAAATGGCTTTAAAATGGATTTGGAGCATGGAGACGATTATCTCAGGATGGCAATATAAACAAACGAAACTTTTAGTAGATTTCTACTTATTTTATTAAATATTATCTCCACCAAACAGGACAAGCTTGCATCTGTTATAGTTTTGGAGAAAAATGTGTTCATTTCATGTATGCGCGAAATGCCTTAAAAATGGCTTTAAAATGGATTTGGAGCATGGAGACGATTATCTCGGGATTGCAAGATAACCAAACAAAACTTTTAGTGGATTTCTACTTATTTTATTAAATATCATCTCCACCAAACAGGACAAGCTTGCATCTGTTATAGTTTTGGAGAAAAATGTGTTCATTTCATGTATGCGCGAAATGCCTTAAAAATGGCTTTAAAATGGATTTGGAGCATGGAGACGATTATCTCGGGATTGCAAGATAACCAAACAAAACTTTTAGTGGATTTCTACTTATTTTATTAAATATCATCTCCACCAAACAGGACAAGCTTGCATGTGTTATAGTTTTGGAGAAATATGTGTTCATTTCATGTATGCGCAAAATGCCTTTGAAATGGCTTTAAAATGGATTTGGAGCATGGAGACGATTATCTCAGGATGGCAATATAAACAAACGAAACTTTTAGTAGATTTCTACTTATTTTATTAAATATTATCTCCACCAAACAGGACAAGCTTGCATCTGTTATAGTTTTGGAGAAAAATGTGTTCATTTCATGTATGCGCGAAATGCCTTAAAAATGGCTTTAAAATGGATTTGGAGCATGGAGACGATTATCTCGGGATTGCAAGATAACCAAACAAAACTTTTAGTGGATTTCTACTTATTTTATTAAATATCATCTCCACCAAACAGGACAAGCTTGCATCTGTTATAGTTTTGGAGAAAAATGTGTTCATTTCATGTATGCGCGAAATGCCTTAAAAATGGCTTTAAAATGGATTTGGAGCATGGAGACGATTATCTCGGGATTGCAAGATAACCAAACAAAACTTTTAGTGGATTTCTACTTATTTTATTAAATATCATCTCCACCAAACAGGACAAGCTTGCATGTGTTATAGTTTTGGAGAAAAATGTGTTCATTTCATGTATGCGCAAAATGCCTTAAAAATGGCTTTAAAATGGATTTGGAGCATGGAGACGATTATCTCAGGATGGCAATATAAACAAACGAAACTTTTAGTAGATTTCTACTTATTTTATTAAATATTATCTCCACCAAACAGGACAAGCTTGCATCTGTTATAGTTTTGGAGAAAAATGTGTTCATTTCATGTATGTGCGAAATGCCTTAAAAATGGCTTTAAAATGGATTTGGAGCATGGAGACGATTATCTCGGGATTGCAAGATAACCAAACAAAACTTTTAGTGGATTTCTACTTATTTTATTAAATATCATCTCCACCAAACAGGACAAGCTTGCATCTGTTATAGTTTTGGAGAAAAATGTGTTCATTTCATGTATGCGCGAAATGCCTTAAAAATGGCTTTAAAATGGATTTGGAGCATGGAGACGATTATCTCGGGATTGCAAGATAACCAAACAAAACTTTTAGTGGATTTCTACTTATTTTATTAAATATCATCTCCACCAAACAGGACAAGCTTGCATGTGTTATAGTTTTGGAGAAATATGTGTTCATTTCATGTATGCGCAAAATGCCTTTGAAATGGCTTTAAAATGGATTTGGAGCATGGAGACGATTATCTCAGGATGGCAATATAAACAAACGAAACTTTTAGTAGATTTCTACTTATTTTATTAAATATCTCCACCAAACAGGACAAGCTTGCATCTGTTATAGTTTTGGAGAAAAATGGGTTCATTTCATGTATGCGCGAAATGCCTTAAAAATGGCTTTAAAATGGATTTGGAGCATGGAGACGATTATCTCGGGATTGCAAGATAACCAAACAAAACTTTTAGTGGATTTCTACTTATTTTATTAAATATCATCTCCACCAAACAGGACAAGCTTGCATCTGTTATAGTTTTGGAGAAAATGTGTTCATTTCATGTATGCGCGAAATGCCTTAAAAATGGCTTTAAAATGGATTTGGAGCATGGAGACGATTATCTCGGGATTGCAAGATAACCAAACAAAACTTTTAGTGGATTTCTACTTATTTTATTAAATATCATCTCCACCAAACAGGACAAGCTTGCATCTGTTATAGTTTTGGAGAAAAATGTGTTCATTTCATGTATGCGCGAAATGCCTTAAAAATGGCTTTAAAATGGATTTGGAGCATGGAGACGATTATCTCGGGATTGCAAGATAACCAAACAAAACTTTTAGTGGATTTCTACTTATTTTATTAAATATCATCTCCACCAAACAGGACAAGCTTGCATCTGTTATAGTTTTGGAGAAAAATGTGTTCATTTCATGTATGCGCGAAATGCCTTAAAAATGGCTTTCAAATGGATTTGGAGCATGGAGACGATTATCTCGGGATTGCAATATAACCAAACAAAACTTTTAGTGGATTTCTACTTATTTTATTAAATATCATCTCCACCAAACAGGACAAGCTTGCATCTGTTATAGTTTTGGAGAAAAATGTGTTCATTTCATGTATGCGCGAAATGCCTTAAAAATGGCTTTAAAATGGATTTGGAGCATGGAGACGATTATCTCGGGATTGCAAGATAACCAAACAAAACTTTTAGTGGATTTCTACTTATTTTATTAAATATCATCTCCACCAAACAGGACAAGCTTGCATCTGTTATAGTTTTGGAGAAAAATGTGTTCATTTCATGTATGCGCGAAATGCCTTAAAAATGGCTTTAAAATGGATTTGGAGCATGGAGACGATTATCTCGGGATTGCAAGATAACCAAACAAAACTTTTAGTGGATTTCTACTTATTTTATTAAATATCATCTCCACCAAACAGGACACGCTTGCATCTGTTATAGTTTTGGAGAAAAATGTGTTCATTTCATGTATGCGCGAAATGCCTTAAAAATGGCTTTAAAATGGATTTGGAGCATGGAGACAATTATCTCGGGATTGCAAGATAACCAAACAAAACTTTTAGTGGATTTCTACTTATTTTATTAAATATCATCTCCACCAAACAGGACAAGCTTGCATCTGTTATAGTTTTGGAGAAAAATGTGTTCATTTCATGTATGCGCGAAATGCCTTAAAAATGGCTTTAAAATGGATTTGGAGCATGGAGACGATTATCTCGGGATTGCAAGATAACCAAACAAAACTTTTAGTGGATTTCTACTTATTTTATTAAATATCATCTCCACCAAACAGGACAAGCTTGCATCTGTTATAGTTTTGGAGAAAAATGTGTTCATTTCATGTATGCGCGAAATGCCTTAAAAATGGCTTTAAAATGGATTTGGAACATGGAGACGATTATCTCGGGATTGCAAGATAACCAAACAAAACTTTTAGTGGATTTCTACTTATTTTATTAAATATCATCTCCACCAAACAGGACAAGCTTGCATGTGTTATAGTTTTGGAGAAAAATGTGTTCATTTCATGTATGCGCAAAATGCCTTTGAAATGGCTTTAAAATGGATTTGGAGCATGGAGACGATTATCTCAGGATGGCAATATAAACAAACGAAACTTTTAGTAGATTTATACTTTTTTTATTAAATATTATCTCCACCAAACAGGACAAGCTTGCATCTGTTATAGTTTTGGAGAAAAATGTGTTCATTTCATGTATGCGCGAAATGCCTTAAAAATGGCTTTAAAATGGATTTGGAGCATGGAGACGATTATCTCGGGATTGCAAGATAACCAAACAAAACTTTTAGTGGATTTCTACTTATTTTATTAAATATCATCTCCACCAAACAGGACAAGCTTGCATGTGTTATAGTTTTGGAGAAAAATGTGTTCATTTCATGTATGCGCAAAATGCCTTTGAAATGGCTTTAAAATGGATTTGGAGCATGGAGACGATTATCTCAGGATGGCAATATAAACAAACGAAACTTTTAGTAGATTTCTACTTATTTTATTAAATATTATCTCCACCAAACAGGACAAGCTTGCATCTGTTATAGTTTTGGAGAAAAATGTGTTCATTTCATGTATAGGCGAAATGCCTTAAAAATGGCTTTAAAATGGATTTGGAGCATGGAGACGATTATCTCGGGATTGCAAGATAACCAAACAAAACTTTTAGTGGATTTCTACTTATTTTATTAAATATCATCTCCACCAAACAGGACAAGCTTGCATCTGTTATAGTTTTGGAGAAAAATGTGTTCATTTCATGTATGCGCGAAATGCCTTAAAAATGGCTTTAAAATGGATTTGGAGCATGGAGACGATTATCTCGGGATTGCAAGATAACCAAACAAAACTTTTAGTGGATTTCTACTTATTTTATTAAATATCATCTCCACCAAACAGGACAAGCTTGCATGTGTTATAGTTTTGGAGAAAAATGTGTTCATTTCATGTATGCGCAAAATGCCTTTGAAATGGCTTTAAAATGGATTTGGAGCATGGAGACGATTATCTCGGGATTGCAAGATAACCAAACAAAACTTTTAGTGGATTTCTACTTATTTTATTAAATATCATCTCCACCAAACAGAACAAGCTTGCATCTGTTATAGTTTTGGAGAAAAATGTGTTCATTTCATGTATGCGCGAAATGCCTTAAAAATGACTATAAAATGGATTTGGAGCATGGAGACAATTATCTCGGGATTGCAAGATAACCAAACAAAACTTTTAGTGGATTTCTACTTATTTTATTAAATATCATCTCCACCAAACAGGACAAGCTTGCATCTGTTATAGTTTTGGAGAAAAATGTGTTCATTTCATGTATGCGCGAAATGCCTTAAAAATGGCTTTAAAATGGATTTGGAGCATGGAGACGATTATCTCGGGATTGCAAGATAACCAAACAAAACTTTTAGTGTATTTCTACTTATTTTATTAAATATCATCTCCACCAAACAGGACAAGCTTGCATCTGTTATAGTTTTGGAGAAAAATGTGTTCATTTCATGTATGCGCGAAATGCCTTAAAAATGGCTTTAAAATGGATTTGGAGCATGGAGACGATTATCTCGGGATTGCAAGATAACCAAACAAAACTTTTAGTGGATTTCTACTTATTTTATTAAATATCATCTCCACCAAACAGGACAAGCTTGCATGTGTTATAGTTTTGGAGAAAAATGTGTTCATTTCATGTATGCGCAAAATGCCTTTGAAATGGCTTTAAAATGGATTTGGAGCATGGAGACGATTATCTCGGGATTGCAAGATAACCAAACAAAACTTTTAGTGGATCTCTACTTATTTTATTAAATATCATCTCCACCAAACAGGACAAGCTTGCATCTGTTATAGTTTTGGAGAAAAATGTGTTCATTTCATGTATGCGCGAAATGCCTTAAAAATGGCTTTAAAATGGATTTGGAGCATGGAGACGATTATCTCGGGATTGCAAGATAACCAAACAAAACTTTTAGTGGATTTCTACTTATTTTATTAAATATCATCTCCACCAAACAGGACAAGCTTGCATCTGTTATAGTTTTGGAGAAAAATGTGTTCATTTCATGTATGCGCGAAATGCCTTAAAAATGGCTTTAAAATGGATTTGGAGCATGGAGACGATTATCTCGGGATTGCAAGATAACCAAACAAAACTTTTAGTGGATTTCTACTTATTTTATTAAATATCATCTCCACCAAACAGGACAAGCTTGCATCTGTTATAGTTTTGGAGAAAAATGTGTTCATTTCATGTATGCGCGAAATGCCTTAAAAATGGCTTTAAAATGGATTTGGAGCATGGAGACGATTATCTCGGGATTGCAAGATAACCAAACAAAACTTTTAGTGGATTTCTACTTATTTTATTAAATATCATCTCCACCAAACAGGACAAGCTTGCATGTGTTATAGTTTTGGAGAAAAATGTGTTCATTTCATGTATGCGCAAAATGCCTTTGAAATGGCTTTAAAATGAATTTGGAGCCTGGAGACGATTATCTCAGGATGGCAATATAAACAAACGAAACTTTTAGTAGATTTCTACTTATTTTATTAAATATTATCTCCACCAAACAGGACAAGCTTGCATCTGTTATAGTTTTGGAGAAAAATGTGTTCATTTCATGTATGCGCGAAATGCCTTAAAAATGGCTTTAAAATGGATTTGGAGCATGGAGACGATTATTTCGGGATTGCAAGATAACCAAACAAAACTTTTAGTGGATTTCTACTTATTTTATTAAATATCATCTCCACCAAACAGGACAAGCTTGCATCTGTTATAGTTTTGGAGAAAAATGTGTTCATTTCATGTATGCGCGAAATGCCTTAAAAATGGCTTTAAAATGGATTTGGAGCATGGAGACGATTATCTCGGGATTGCAAGATAACCAAACAAAACATTTAGTGGATTTCTACTTATTTTATTAAATATCATCTCCACCAAACAGGACAAGCTTGCATGTGTTATAGTTTTGGAGAAATATGTGTTCATTTCATGTATGCGCAAAATGCCTTTGAAATGGCTTTAAAATGGATTTGGAGCATGGAGACGATTATCTCAGGATGGCAATATAAACAAACGAAACTTTTAGTAGATTTCTACTTATTTTATTAAATATTATCTCCACCAAACAGGACAAGCTTGCATCTGTTATAGTTTTGGAGAAAAATGTGTTCATTTCATGTATGCGCGAAATGCCTTAAAAATGGCTTTAAAATGGATTTGTAGCATGGAGACGATTATCTCGGGATTGCAAGATAACCAAACAAAACTTTTAGTGGATTTCTACTTATTTTATTAAATATCATCTCCACCAAACAGGACAAGCTTGCATCTGTTATAGTTTTGGAGAAAAATGTGTTCATTTCATGTATGCGCGAAATGCCTTAAAAATGGCTTTAAAATGGATATGGAGCATGGAGACGATTATCTCGGGATTGCAAGATAACCAAACAAAACTTTTAGTGGATTTCTACTTATTTTATTAAATATCATCTCCACCAAACAGGACAAGCTTGCATGTGTTATAGTTTTGGAGAAAAATGTGTTCATTTCATGTATGCGCAAAATGCCTTTGAAATGGCTTTAAAATGGATTTGGAGCATGGAGACGATTATCTCAGGATGGCAATATAAACAAACGAAACTTTTAGTAGATTTCTACTTATTTTATTAAATATTATCTCCACCAAACAGGACAAGCTTGCATCTGTTATAGTTTTGGAGAAAAATGTGTTCATTTCATGTATGCGCGAAATGCCTTAAAAATGGCTTTAAAATGGATTTGGAGCATGGAGACGATTATCTCGGGATTGCAAGATAACCAAACAAAACTTTTAGTGGATTTCTACTTATTTTATTAAATATCATCTCCACCAAACAGGACAAGCTTGCATCTGTTATAGTTTTGGAGAAAAATGTGTTCATTTCATGTATGCGCGAAATGCCTTAAAAATGGCTTTAAAATGGATTTGGAGCATGGAGACGATTATCTCGGGATTGCAAGATAACCAAACAAAACTTTTAGTGGATTTCTACTTATTTTATTAAATATCATCTCCACCAAACAGGACAAGCTTGCATGTGTTATAGTTTTGGAGAAAAATGTGTTCATTTCATGTATGCGCAAAATGCCTTTGAAATGGCTTTAAAATGGATTTGGAGCATGGAGACGATTATCTCAGGATGGCAATATAAACAAACGAAACTTTTAGTAGATTTCTACTTATTTTATTAAATATTATCTCCACCAAACAGGACAAGCTTGCATCTGTTATAGTTTTGGAGAAAAATGTGTTCATTTCATGTATGCGCGAAATGCCTTAAAAATGGCTTTAAAACGGATTTGGAGCATGGAGACGATTATCTCGGGATTGCAAGATAACCAAACAAAACTTTTAGTGGATTTCTACTTATTTTATTAAATATCATCTCCACCAAACAGGACAAGCTTGCATCTGTTATAGTTTTGGAGAAAAATGTGTTCATTTCATGTATGCGCGAAATGCCTTAAAAATGGCTTTAAAATGGATTTGGAGCATGGAGACGATTATCTCGGGATTGCAAGATAACCAAACAAAACTTTTAGTGGATTTCTACTTATTTTATTAAATATCATCTCCACCAAACAGGACAAGCTTGCATGTGTTATAGTTTTGGAGAAATATGTGTTCATTTCATGTATGCGCAAAATGCCTTTGAAATGGCTTTAAAATGGATTTGGAGCATGGAGACGATTATCTCAGGATGGCAATATAAACAAACGAAACTTTTAGTAGATTTCTACTTATTTTATTAAATATTATCTCCACCAAACAGGACAAGCTTGCATCTGTTATAGTTTTGGAGAAAAATGTGTTCATTTCATGTATGCGCGAAATGCCTTAAAAATGGCTTTAAAATGGATTTGGAGCATGGAGACGATTATCTCGGGATTGCAAGATAACCAAACAAAACTTTTAGTGGATTTCTACTTATTTTATTAAATATCATCTCCACCAAACAGGACAAGCTTGCATGTGTTATAGTTTTGGAGAAAAATGTGTTCATTTCATGTATGCGCAAAATGCCTTTGAAATGGCTTTAAAATGGATTTGGAGCATGGAGACGATTATCTCGGGATTGCAAGATAACCAAACAAAACTTTTAGTGGATCTCTACTTATTTTATTAAATATCATCTCCACCAAACAGGACAAGCTTGCATCTGTTATAGTTTTGGAGAAAAATGTGTTCATTTCATGTATGCGCGAAATGCCTTAAAAATGGCTTTAAAATGGATTTGGAGCATGGAGACGATTATCTCGGGATTGCAAGATAACCAAACAAAACTTTTAGTGGATTTCTACTTATTTTATTAAATATCATCTCCACCAAACAGGACAAGCTTGCATCTGTTATAGTTTTGGAGAAAAATGTGTTCATTTCATGTATGCGCGAAATGCCTTAAAAATGGCTTTAAAATGGATTTGGAGCATGGAGACGATTATCTCGGGATTGCAAGATAACCAAACAAAACTTTTAGTGGATTTCTACTTATTTTATTAAATATCATCTCCACCAAACAGGACAAGCTTGCATCTGTTATAGTTTTGGAGAAAAATGTGTTCATTTCATGTATGCGCGAAATGCCTTAAAAATGGCTTTAAAATGGATTTGGAGCATGGAGACGATTATCTCGGGATTGCAAGATAACCAAACAAAACTTTTAGTGGATTTCTACTTATTTTATTAAATATCATCTCCACCAAACAGGACAAGCTTGCATCTGTTATAGTTTTGGAGAAAAATGTGTTCATTTCATGTATGCGCGAAATGCCTTAAAAATGGCTTTAAAATGGATTTGGAGCATGGAGACGATTATCTCGGGATTGCAAGATAACCAAACAAAACTTTTAGTGGATTTCTACTTATTTTATTAAATATCATCTCCACCAAACAGGACAAGCTTGCATGTGTTATAGTTTTGGAGAAAAATGTGTTCATTTCATGTATGCGCAAAATGCCTTTGAAATGGCTTTAAAATGGATTTGGAGCATGGAGACGATTATCTCAGGATGGCAATATAAACAAACGAAACTTTTAGTAGATTTCTACTTATTTTATTAAATATTATCTCAACCAAACAGGACAAGCTTGCATCTGTTATAGTTTTGGAGAAAAATGTGTTCATTTCATGTATGCGCGAAATGCCTTAAAAATGGCTTTAAAATGGATTTGGAGCATGGAGACGATTATCTCGGGATTGCAAGATAACCAAACAAAACTTTTAGTGGATTTCTACTTATTTTATTAAATATCATCTCCACCAAACAGGACAAGCTTGCATCTGTTATTGTTTTGGAGAAAAATGTGTTCATTTCATGTATGCGCGAAATGCCTTAAAAATGGCTTTAAAATGGATTTGGAGCATGGAGACGATTATCTCGGGATTGCAAGATAACCAAACAAAACTTTTAGTGGATTTCTACTTATTTTATTAAATATCATCTCCACCAAACAGGACAAGCTTGCATGTGTTATAGTTTTGGAGAAAAATGTGTTCATTTCATGTATGCGCAAAATGCCTTAAAAATGGCTTTAAAATGGATTTGGAGCATGGAGACGATTATCTCAGGATGGCAATATAAACAAACGAAACTTTTAGTAGATTTCTACTTATTTTATTAAATATTATCTCCACCAAACAGGACAAGCTTGCATCTGTTATAGTTTTGGAGAAAAATGTGTTCATTTCATGTATGTGCGAAATGCCTTAAAAACGGCTTTAAAATGGATTTGGAGCATGGAGACGATTATCTCGGGATTGCAAGATAACCAAACAAAACTTTTAGTGGATTTCTACTTATTTTATTAAATATCATCTCCACCAAACAGGACAAGCTTGCATCTGTTATAGTTTTGGAGAAAAATGCGTTCATTTCATGTATGCGCGAAATGCCTTAAAAATGGCTTTAAAATGGATTTGGAGCATGGAGACGATTATCTCGGGATTGCAAGATAACCAAACAAAACTTTTAGTGGATTTCTACTTATTTTATTAAATATCATCTCCACCAAACAGGACAAGCTTGCATGTGTTATAGTTTTGGAGAAATATGTGTTCATTTCATGTATGCGCAAAATGCCTTTGAAATGGCTTTAAAATGGATTTGGAGCATGGAGACGATTATCTCAGGATGGCAATATAAACAAACGAAACTTTTAGTAGATTTCTACTTATTTTATTAAATATCTCCACCAAACAGGACAAGCTTGCATCTGTTATAGTTTTGGAGAAAAATGTGTTCATTTCATGTATGCGCGAAATGCCTTAAAAATGGCTTTAAAATGGATTTGGAGCATGGAGACGATTATCTCGGGATTGCAAGATAACCAAACAAAACTTTTAGTGGATTTCTACTTATTTTATTAAATATCATCTCCACCAAACAGGACAAGCTTGCATCTGTTATAGTTTTGGAGAAAAATGTGTTCATTTCATGTATGCGCGAAATGCCTTAAAAATGGCTTTAAAATGGATTTGGAGCATGGAGACGATTATCTCGGGATTGCAAGATAACCAAACAAAACTTTTAGTGGATTTCTACTTATTTTATTAAATATCATCTCCACCAAACAGGACAAGCTTGCATCTGTTATAGTTTTGGAGAAAAATGTGTTCATTTCATGTATGCGCGAAATGCCTTAAAAATGGCTTTAAAATGGATTTGGAGCATGGAGACGATTATCTCGGGATTGCAAGATAACCAAACAAAACTTTTAGTGGATTTCTACTTATTTTATTAAATATCATCTCCACCAAACAGGACAAGCTTGCATCTGTTATAGTTTTGGAGAAAAATGTGTTCATTTCATGTATGCGCGAAATGCCTTAAAAATGGCTTTCAAATGGATTTGGAGCATGGAGACGATTATCTCGGGATTGCAATATAACCAAACAAAACTTTTAGTGGATTTCTACTTATTTTATTAAATATCATCTCCACCAAACAGGACAAGCTTGCATCTGTTATAGTTTTGGAGAAAAATGTGTTCATTTCATGTATGCGCGAAATGCCTTAAAAATGGCTTTAAAATGGATTTGGAGCATGGAGACGATTATCTCGGGATTGCAAGATAACCAAACAAAACTTTTAGTGGATTTCTACTTATTTTATTAAATATCATCTCCACCAAACAGGACAAGCTTGCATCTGTTATAGTTTTGGAGAAAAATGTGTTCATTTCATGTATGCGCGAAATGCCTTAAAAATGGCTTTAAAATGGATTTGGAGCATGGAGACGATTATCTCGGGATTGCAAGATAACCAAACAAAACTTTTAGTGGATTTCTACTTATTTTATTAAATATCATCTCCACCAAACAGGACACGCTTGCATCTGTTATAGTTTTGGAGAAAAATGTGTTCATTTCATGTATGCGCGAAATGCCTTAAAAATGGCTTTAAAATGGATTTGGAGCATGGAGACAATTATCTCGGGATTGCAAGATAACCAAACAAAACTTTTAGTGGATTTCTACTTATTTTATTAAATATCATCTCCACCAAACAGGACAAGCTTGCATCTGTTATAGTTTTGGAGAAAAATGTGTTCATTTCATGTATGCGCGAAATGCCTTAAAATGGCTTTAAAATGGATTTGGAGCATGGAGACGATTATCTCGGGATTGCAAGATAACCAAACAAAACTTTTAGTGGATTTCTACTTATTTTATTAAATATCATCTCCACCAAACAGGACAAGCTTGCATCTGTTATAGTTTTGGAGAAAAATGTGTTCATTTCATGTATGCGCGAAATGCCTTAAAAATGGCTTTAAAATGGATTTGGAACATGGAGACGATTATCTCGGGATTGCTATTAAATATCATCTCCACCAAACAGGACAAGCTTGCATCTGTTATAGTTTTGGAGAAAAATGTGTTCATTTCATGTATGCGCGAAATGCCTTAAAAATGGCTTTAAAATGGATTTGGAGCATGGAGACGATTATCTCGGGATTGCAAGATAACCAAACAAAACTTTTAGTGGATTTCTACTTATTTTATTAAATATCATCTCCACCAAACAGGACAAGCTTGCATCTGTTATAGTTTTGGAGAAAAATGTGTTCATTTCATGTATGCGCGAAATGCCTTAAAAATGGCTTTAAAATGGATTTGGAGCATGGAGACGATTATCTCGGGATTGCAAGATAACCAAACAAAACTTTTAGTGGATTTCTACTTATTTTATTAAATATCATCTCCACCAAACAGGACAAGCTTGCATCTGTTATAGTTTTGGAGAAAAATGTGTTCATTTCATGTATGCGCGAAATGCCTTAAAAATGGCTTTAAAATGGATTTGGAGCATGGAGACGATTATCTCGGGATTGCAAGATAACCAAACAAAACTTTTAGTGGATTTCTACTTATTTTATTAAATATCATCTCCACCAAACAGGACAAGCTTGCATCTGTTATAGTTTTGGAGAAAAATGTGTTCATTTCATGTATGCGCGAAATGCCTTAAAAATGGCTTTAAAATGGATTTGGAGCATGGAGACGATTATCTCGGGATTGCAAGATAACCAAACAAAACTTTTAGTGGATTTCTACTTATTTTATTAAATATCATCTCCACCAAACAGGACAAGCTTGCATCTGTTATAGTTTTGGAGAAAAATGTGTTCATTTCATGTATGCGCGAAATGCCTTAAAAATGGCTTTAAAATGGATTTGGAGCATGGAGACGATTATCTCGGGATTGCAAGATAACCAAACAAAACTTTTAGTGGATTTCTACTTATTTTATTAAATATCATCTCCACCAAACAGGACAAGCTTGCATCTGTTATAGTTTTGGAGAAAAATGTGTTCATTTCATGTATGCGCGAAATGCCTTAAAAATGGCTTTAAAATGGATTTGGAGCATGGAGACGATTATCTCGGGATTGCAAGATAACCAAACAAAACTTTTAGTGGATTTCTACTTATTTTATTAAATATCATCTCCACCAAACAGGACAAGCTTGCATCTGTTATAGTTTTGGAGAAAAATGTGTTCATTTAATGTATGCGCGAAATGCCTTAAAAATGGCTTTAAAATGGATTTGGAGCATGGAGACGATTATCTCGGGATTGCAAGATAACCAAACAAAACTTTTAGTGGATTTCTACTTATTTTATTAAATATCATCTCCACCAAACAGGACAAGCTTGCATCTGTTATAGTTTTGGAGAAAAATGTGTTCATTTCATGTATGCGCGAAATGCCTTAAAAATGGCTTTAAAATGGATTTGGAGCATGGAGACGATTATCTCGGGATTGCAAGATAACCAAACAAAACTTTTAGTGGATTTCTACTTATTTTATTAAATATCATCTCCACCAAACAGGACAAGCTTGCATCTGTTATAGTTTTGGAGAAAAATGTGTTCATTTCATGTATGCGCGAAATGCCTTAAAAATGGCTTTAAAATGGATTTGGAGCATGGAGACGATTATCTCGGGATTGCAAGATAACCAAACAAAACTTTTAGTGGATTTCTACTTATTTTATTAAATATCATCTCCACCAAACAGGACAAGCTTGCATCTGTTATAGTTTTGGAGAAAAATGTGTTCATTTCATGTATGCGCGAAATGCCTTAAAAATGGCTTTAAAATGGATTTGGAGCATGGAGACGATTATCTCGGGATTGCAAGATAACCAAACAAAACTTTTAGTGGATTTCTACTTATTTTATTAAATATCATCTCCACCAAACAGGACAAGCTTGCATCTGTTATAGTTTTGGAGAAAAATGTGTTCATTTCATGTATGCGCGAAATGCCTTAAAAATGGCTTTAAAATGGATTTGGAGCATGGAGACGATTATCTCGGGATTGCAAGATAACCAAACAAAACATTTATGGATTTCTACTTATTTTATTAAATATCATCTCCACCAAACAGGACAAGCTTGCATCTGTTATAGTTTTGGAGAAAAATGTGTTCATTTCATGTATGCGCGAAATGCCTTAAAAATGGCTTTAAAATGGATTTGGAGCATGGAGACGATTATCTCGGGATTGCAATATAACCAAACAAAACTTTTAGTGGATTTCTACTTATTTTATTAAATATCATCTCCACCAAACAGGACAAGCTTGCATCTGTTATAGTTTTGGAGAAAAATGTGTTCATTTCATGTATGCGCGAAATGCCTTAAAAATGGCTTTAAAATGGATTTGGAGCATGGAGACGATTATCTCGGGATTGCAAGATAACCAAACAAAACTTTTAGTGGATTTCTACTTATTTTATTAAATATCATCTCCACCAAACAGGACAAGCTTGCATCTGTTATAGTTTTGGAGAAAAATGTGTTCATTTCATGTATGCGCGAAATGCCTTAAAAATGGCTTTAAAATGGATTTGGAGCATGGAGACGATTATCTCGGGATTGCAAGATAACCAAACAAAACTTTTAGTGGATTTCTACTTATTTTATTAAATATCATCTCCACCAAACAGGACAAGCTTGCATCTGTTATAGTTTTGGAGAAAAATGTGTTCATTTCATGTATGCGCGAAATGCCTTAAAAATGGCTTTAAAATGGATTTGGAGCATGGAGACGATTATCTCGGGATTGCAATATAACCAAACAAAACGTTTAGTGGATTTCTACTTATTTTATTAAATATCATCTCCACCAAACAGGACAAGCTTGCATCTGTTATAGTTTTGGAGAAAAATGTGTTCATTTCATGTATGCGCGAAATGCCTTAAAAATGGCTTTAAAATGGATTTGGAGCATGGAGACGATTATCTCGGGATTGCAAGATAACCAAACAAAACTTTTAGTGGATTTCTACTTATTTTATTAAATATCATCTCCACCAAACAGGACAAGCTTGCATCTGTTATAGTTTTGGAGAAAAATGTGTTCATTTCATGTATGCGCGAAATGCCTTAAAAATGGCTTTAAAATGGATTTGGAGCATGGAGACGATTATCTCGGGATTGCAAGATAACCAAACAAAACTTTTAGTGGATTTCTACTTATTTTATTAAATATCATCTCCACCAAACAGGACAAGCTTGCATCTGTTATAGTTTTGGAGAAAAATGTGTTCATTTCATGTATGCGCGAAATGCCTTAAAAATGGCTTTAAAATGGATTTGGAGCATGGAGACGATTATCTCGGGATTGCAAGATAACCAAACAAAACTTTTAGTGGATTTCTACTTATTTTATTAAATATCATCTCCACCAAACAGGACAAGCTTGCATCTGTTATAGTTTTGGAGAAAAATGTGTTCATTTCATGTATGCGCGAAATGCCTTAAAAATGGCTTTAAAATGGATTTGGAGCATGGAGACGATTATCTCGGGATTGCAAGATAACCAAACAAAACTTTTAGTGGATTTCTACTTATTTTATTAAATATCATCTCCACCAAACAGGACAAGCTTGCATCTGTTATAGTTTTGGAGAAAAATGTGTTCATTTCATGTATGCGCGAAATGCCTTAAAAATGGCTTTAAAATGGATTTGGAGCATGGAGACGATTATCTCGGGATTGCAATATAACCAAACAAAACTTTTAGTGGATTTCTACTTATTTTATTAAATATCATCTCCACCAAACAGGACAAGCTTGCATCTGTTATAGTTTTGGAGAAAAATGTGTTCATTTCATGTATGCGCGAAATGCCTTAAAAATGGCTTTAAAATGGATTTGGAGCATGGAGACGATTATCTCGGGATTGCAAGATAACCAAACAAAACTTTTAGTGGATTTCTACTTATTTTATTAAATATCATCTCCACCAAACAGGACAAGCTTGCATCTGTTATAGTTTTGGAGAAAAATGTGTTCATTTCATGTATGCGCGAAATGCCTTAAAAATGGCTTTAAAATGGATTTGGAGCATGGAGACGATTATCTCGGGATTGCAAGATAACCAAACAAAACTTTTAGTGGATTTCTACTTATTTTATTAAATATCATCTCCACCAAACAGGACAAGCTTGCATCTGTTATAGTTTTGGAGAAAAATGTGTTCATTTCATGTATGCGCGAAATGCCTTAAAAATGGCTTTAAAATGGATTTGGAGCATGGAGACGATTATCTCGGGATTGCAAGATAACCAAACAAAACTTTTAGTGGATTTCTACTTATTTTATTAAATATCATCTCCACCAAACAGGACAAGCTTGCATCTGTTATAGTTTTGGAGAAAAATGTGTTCATTTCATGTATGCGCGAAATGCCTTAAAAATGGCTTTAAAATGGATTTGGAGCATGGAGACGATTATCTCGGGATTGCAAGATAACCAAACAAAACTTTTAGTGGATTTCTACTTATTTTATTAAATATCATCTCCACCAAACAGGACAAGCTTGCATCTGTTATAGTTTTGGAGAAAAATGTGTTCATTTCATGTATGCGCGAAATGCCTTAAAAATGGCTTTAAAATGGATTTGGAGCATGGAGACGATTATCTCGGGATTGCAAGATAACCAAACAAAACTTTTAGTGGATTTCTACTTATTTTATTAAATATCATCTCCACCAAACAGGACAAGCTTGCATCTGTTATAGTTTTGGAGAAAAATGTGTTCATTTCATGTATGCGCGAAATGCCTTAAAAATGGCTTTAAAATGGATTTGGAGCATGGAGACGATTATCTCGGGATTGCAAGATAACCAAACAAAACTTTTAGTGGATTTCTACTTATTTTATTAAATATCATCTCCACCAAACAGGACAAGCTTGCATCTGTTATAGTTTTGGAGAAAAATGTGTTCATTTCATGTATGCGCGAAATGCCTTAAAAATGGCTTTAAAATGGATTTGGAGCATGGAGACGATTATCTCGGGATTGCAAGATAACCAAACAAAACTTTTAGTGGATTTCTACTTATTTTATTAAATATCATCTCCACCAAACAGGACAAGCTTGCATCTGTTATAGTTTTGGAGAAAAATGTGTTCATTTCATGTATGCGCGAAATGCCTTAAAAATGGCTTTAAAATGGATTTGGAGCATGGAGACGATTATCTCGGGATTGCAAGATAACCAAACAAAACTTTTAGTGGATTTCTACTTATTTTATTAAATATCATCTCCACCAAACAGGACAAGCTTGCATCTGTTATAGTTTTGGAGAAAAATGTGTTCATTTCATGTATGCGCGAAATGCCTTAAAAATGGCTTTAAAATGGATTTGGAGCATGGAGACGATTATCTCGGGATTGCAAGATAACCAAACAAAACTTTTAGTGGATTTCTACTTATTTTATTAAATATCATCTCCACCAAACAGGACAAGCTTGCATCTGTTATAGTTTTGGAGAAAAATGTGTTCATTTCATGTATGCGCGAAATGCCTTAAAAATGGCTTTAAAATGGATTTGGAGCATGGAGACGATTATCTCGGGATTGCAATATAACCAAACAAAACTTTTAGTGGATTTCTACTTATTTTATTAAATATCATCTCCACCAAACAGGACAAGCTTGCATCTGTTATAGTTTTGGAGAAAAATGTGTTCATTTCATGTATGCGCGAAATGCCTTAAAAATGGCTTTAAAATGGATTTGGAGCATGGAGACGATTATCTCGGGATTGCAAGATAACCAAACAAAACTTTTAGTGGATTTCTACTTATTTTATTAAATATCATCTCCACCAAACAGGACAAGCTTGCATCTGTTATAGTTTTGGAGAAAAATGTGTTCATTTCATGTATGCGCGAAATGCCTTAAAAATGGCTTTAAAATGGATTTGGAGCATGGAGACGATTATCTCGGGATTGCAATATAACCAAACAAAACTTTTAGTGGATTTCTACTTATTTTATTAAATATCATCTCCACCAAACAGGACAAGCTTGCATCTGTTATAGTTTTGGAGAAAAATGTGTTCATTTCATGTATGCGCGAAATGCCTTAAAAATGGCTTTAAAATGGATTTGGAGCATGGAGACGATTATCTCGGGATTGCAAGATAACCAAACAAAACTTTTAGTGGATTTCTACTTATTTTATTAAATATCATCTCCACCAAACAGGACAAGCTTGCATCTGTTATAGTTTTGGAGAAAAATGTGTTCATTTCATGTATGCGCGAAATGCCTTAAAAATGGCTTTAAAATGGATTTGGAGCATGGAGACGATTATCTCGGGATTGCAATATAACCAAACAAAACTTTTAGTGGATTTCTACTTATTTTATTAAATATCATCTCCACCAAACAGGACAAGCTTGCATCTGTTATAGTTTTGGAGAAAAATGTGTTCATTTCATGTATGCGCGAAATGCCTTAAAAATGGCTTTAAAATGGATTTGGAGCATGGAGACGATTATCTCGGGATTGCAAGATAACCAAACAAAACTTTTAGTGGATTTCTACTTATTTTATTAAATATCATCTCCACCAAACAGGACAAGCTTGCATCTGTTATAGTTTTGGAGAAAAATGTGTTCATTTCATGTATGCGCGAAATGCCTTAAAAATGGCTTTAAAATGGATTTGGAGCATGGAGACGATTATCTCGGGATTGCAAGATAACCAAACAAAACTTTTAGTGGATTTCTACTTATTTTATTAAATATCATCTCCACCAAACAGGACAAGCTTGCATCTGTTATAGTTTTGGAGAAAAATGTGTTCATTTCATGTATGCGCGAAATGCCTTAAAAATGGCTTTAAAATGGATTTGGAGCATGGAGACGATTATCTCGGGATTGCAAGATAACCAAACAAAACTTTTAGTGGATTTCTACTTATTTTATTAAATATCATCTCCACCAAACAGGACAAGCTTGCATCTGTTATAGTTTTGGAGAAAAATGTGTTCATTTCATGTATGCGCGAAATGCCTTAAAAATGGCTTTAAAATGGATTTGGAGCATGGAGACGATTATCTCGGGATTGCAAGATAACCAAACAAAACTTTTAGTGGATTTCTACTTATTTTATTAAATATCATCTCCACCAAACAGGACAAGCTTGCATCTGTTATAGTTTTGGAGAAAAATGTGTTCATTTCATGTATGCGCGAAATGCCTTAAAAATGGCTTTAAAATGGATTTGGAGCATGGAGACGATTATCTCGGGATTGCAAGATAACCAAACAAAACTTTTAGTGGATTTCTACTTATTTTATTAAATATCATCTCCACCAAACAGGACAAGCTTGCATCTGTTATAGTTTTGGAGAAAAATGTGTTCATTTCATGTATGCGCGAAATGCCTTAAAAATGGCTTTAAAATGGATTTGGAGCATGGAGACGATTATCTCGGGATTGCAAGATAACCAAACAAAACTTTTAGTGGATTTCTACTTATTTTATTAAATATCATCTCCACCAAACAGGACAAGCTTGCATCTGTTATAGTTTTGGAGAAAAATGTGTTCATTTCATGTATGCGCGAAATGCCTTAAAAATGGCTTTAAAATGGATTTGGAGCATGGAGACGATTATCTCGGGATTGCAAGATAACCAAACAAAACTTTTAGTGGATTTCTACTTATTTTATTAAATATCATCTCCACCAAACAGGACAAGCTTGCATCTGTTATAGTTTTGGAGAAAAATGTGTTCATTTCATGTATGCGCGAAATGCCTTAAAAATGGCTTTAAAATGGATTTGGAGCATGGAGACGATTATCTCGGGATTGCAAGATAACCAAACAAAACTTTTAGTGGATTTCTACTTATTTTATTAAATATCATCTCCACCAAACAGGACAAGCTTGCATCTGTTATAGTTTTGGAGAAAAATGTGTTCATTTCATGTATGCGCGAAATGCCTTAAAAATGGCTTTAAAATGGATTTGGAGCATGGAGACGATTATCTCGGGATTGCAATATAACCAAACAAAACTTTTAGTGGATTTCTACTTATTTTATTAAATATCATCTCCACCAAACAGGACAAGCTTGCATCTGTTATAGTTTTGGAGAAAAATGTGTTCATTTCATGTATGCGCGAAATGCCTTAAAAATGGCTTTAAAATGGATTTGGAGCATGGAGACGATTATCTCGGGATTGCAAGATAACCAAACAAAACTTTTAGTGGATTTCTACTTATTTTATTAAATATCATCTCCACCAAACAGGACAAGCTTGCATCTGTTATAGTTTTGGAGAAAAATGTGTTCATTTCATGTATGCGCGAAATGCCTTAAAAATGGCTTTAAAATGGATTTGGAGCATGGAGACGATTATCTCGGGATTGCAAGATAACCAAACAAAACTTTTAGTGGATTTCTACTTATTCTATTAAATATCATCTCCACCAAACAGGACAAGCTTGCATCTGTTATAGTTTTGGAGAAAAATGTGTTCATTTCATGTATGCGCGAAATGCCTTAAAAATGGCTTTAAAATGGATTTGGAGCATGGAGACGATTATCTCGGGATTGCAAGATAACCAAACAAAACTTTTAGTGGATTTCTACTTATTTTATTAAATATCATCTCCACCAAACAGGACAAGCTTGCATCTGTTATAGTTTTGGAGAAAAATGTGTTCATTTCATGTATGCGCGAAATGCCTTAAAAATGGCTTTAAAATGGATTTGGAGCATGGAGACGATTATCTCGGGATTGCAATATAACCAAACAAAACTTTTAGTGGATTTCTACTTATTTTATTAAATATCATCTCCACCAAACAGGACAAGCTTGCATCTGTTATAGTTTTGGAGAAAAATGTGTTCATTTCATGTATGCGCGAAATGCCTTAAAAATGGCTTTAAAATGGATTTGGAGCATGGAGACGATTATCTCGGGATTGCAAGATAACCAAACAAAACTTTTAGTGGATTTCTACTTATTTTATTAAATATCATCTCCACCAAACAGGACAAGCTTGCATCTGTTATAGTTTTGGAGAAAAATGTGTTCATTTCATGTATGCGCGAAATGCCTTAAAAATGGCTTTAAAATGGATTTGGAGCATGGAGACGATTATCTCGGGATTGCAAGATAACCAAACAAAACTTTTAGTGGATTTCTACTTATTTTATTAAATATCATCTCCACCAAACAGGACAAGCTTGCATCTGTTATAGTTTTGGAGAAAAATGTGTTCATTTCATGTATGCGCGAAATGCCTTAAAAATGGCTTTAAAATGGATTTGGAGCATGGAGACGATTATCTCGGGATTGCAATATAACCAAACAAAACTTTTAGTGGATTTCTACTTATTTTATTAAATATCATCTCCACCAAACAGGACAAGCTTGCATTTGTTATAGTTTTGGAGAAAAATGTGTTCATTTCATGTATGCGCGAAATGCCTTAAAAATGGCTATAAAATGGATTTGGAGCATGGAGACGATTATCTCGGGATTGCAAGATAACCAAACAAAACTTTTAGTGGATTTCTACTTATTTTATTAAATATCATCTCCACCAAACAGGACAAGCTTGCATCTGTTATAGTTTTGGAGAAAAATGTGTTCATTTCATGTATGCGCGAAATGCCTTAAAAATGGCTTTAAAATGGATTTGGAGCATGGAGACGATTATCTCGGGATTGCAAGATAACCAAACAAAACTTTTAGTGGATTTCTACTTATTTTATTAAATATCATCTCCACCAAACAGGACAAGCTTGCATCTGTTATAGTTTTGGAGAAAAATGTGTTCATTTCATGTATGCGCGAAATGCCTTAAAAATGGCTTTAAAATGGATTTGGAGCATGGAGACGATTATCTCGGGGATTGCAAGATAACCAAACAAAACTTTTAGTGGATTTCTACTTATTTTATTAAATATCATCTCCACCAAACAGGACAAGCTTGCATCTGTTATAGTTTTGGAGAAAAATGTGTTCATTTCATGTATGCGCGAAATGCCTTAAAAATGGCTTTAAAATGGATTTGAGCATGGAGACGATTATCTCGGGATTGCAAGATAACCAAACAAAACTTTTAGTGGATTTCTACTTATTTTATTAAATATCATCTCCACCAAACAGGACAAGCTTGCATCTGTTATAGTTTTGGAGAAAAATGTGTTCATTTCATGTATGCGCGAAATGCCTTAAAAATGGCTTTAAAATGGATTTGGAGCATGGAGACGATTATCTCGGGATTGCAAGATAACCAAACAAAACTTTTAGTGGATTTCTACTTATTTTATTAAATATCATCTCCACCAAACAGGACAAGCTTGCATCTGTTATAGTTTTGGAGAAAAATGTGTTCATTTCATGTATGCGCGAAATGCCTTAAAAATGGCTTTAAAATGGATTTGGAGCATGGAGACGATTATCTCGGGATTGCAAGATAACCAAACAAAACTTTTAGTGGATTTCTACTTATTTTATTAAATATCATCTCCACCAAACAGGACAAGCTTGCATCTGTTATAGTTTTGGAGAAAAATGTGTTCATTTCATGTATGCGCGAAATGCCTTAAAAATGGCTTTAAAATGGATTTGGAGCATGGAGACGATTATCTCGGGATTGCAAGATAACCAAACAAAACTTTTAGTGGATTTCTACTTATTTTATTAAATATCATCTCCACCAAACAGGACAAGCTTGCATCTGTTATAGTTTTGGAGAAAAATGTGTTCATTTCATGTATGCGCGAAATGCCTTAAAAATGGCTTTAAAATGGATTTGGAGCATGGAGACGATTATCTCGGGATTGCAAGATAACCAAACAAAACTTTTAGTGGATTTCTACTTATTTTATTAAATATCATCTCCACCAAACAGGACAAGCTTGCATCTGTTATAGTTTTGGAGAAAAATGTGTTCATTTCATGTATGCGCGAAATGCCTTAAAAATGGCTTTAAAATGGATTTGGAGCATGGAGACGATTATCTCGGGATTGCAAGATAACCAAACAAAACTTTTAGTGGATTTCTACTTATTTTATTAAATATCATCTCCACCAAACAGGACAAGCTTGCATGTGTTATAGTTTTGGAGAAAAATGTGTTCATTTCATGTATGCGCAAAATGCCTTTGAAATGGCTTTAAAATGGATTTGGAGCATGGAGACGATTATCTCGGGATTGCAAGATAACCAAACAAAACTTTTAGTGGATTTCTACTTATTTTATTAAATATCATCTCCACCAAACAGGACAAGCTTGCATCTGTTATAGTTTTGGAGAAAAATGTGTTCATTTCATGTATGCGCGAAATGCCTTAAAAATGGCTTTAAAATGGATTTGGAGCATGGAGACGATTATCTCGGGATTGCAAGATAACCAAACAAAACTTTTAGTGGTTTTCTACTTATTTTATTAAATATCATCTCCACCAAACAGAACAAGCTTGCATGTGTTATAGTTTTGGAGAAAAATGTGTTCATTTCATGTATGCGCAAAATGCCTTTGAAATGGCTTTAAAATGGATTTGGAGCATGGAGACGATTATCTTAGGATGGCAATATAAACAAACGAAACTTTTAGTAGATTTCTACTTATTTTATTAAATATGATCTCCACCAAACAGGACAAGCTTGCATCTGTTATAGTTTTGGAGAAAAATGTGTTCATTTCATGTATGCGCGAAATGCCTTAAAAATGGCTTTAAAATGGATTTGGAGCATGGAGACGATTATCTCGGGATTGCAAGATAACCAAACAAAACTTTTAGTGGATTTCTACTTATTTTATTAAATATCATCTCCACCAAACAGGACAAGCTTGCATCTGTTATAGTTTTGGAGAAAAATGTGTTCATTTCATGTATGCGCGAAATGCCTTAAAAATGGCTTTAAAATGGATTTGGAGCATGGAGACGATTATCTCGGGATTGCAAGATAACCGAACAAAACTTTTAGTGGATTTCTACTTATTTTATTAAATATCATCTCCACCAAACAGGACAAGCTTGCATCTGTTATAGTTTTGGAGAAAAATGTGTTCATTTCATGTATGCGCGAAATGCCTTACAAATGGCTTTAAAATGGATTTGGAGCATGGAGACGATTATCTCGGGATTGCAAGATAACCAAACAAAACTTTTAGTGGATTTCTACTTATTTTATTAAATATCATCTCCACCAAACAGGACAAGCTTGCATCTGTTATAGTTTTGGAGAAAAATGTGTTCATTTCATGTATGCGCGAAATGCCTTAAAAATGGCTTTAAAATGGATTTGGAGCATGGAGACTATTATCTCGGGATTGCAAGATAACCAAACAAAACTTTTAGTGGATTTCTACTTATTTTATTAAATATCATCTCCACCAAACAGGACAAGCTTGCATCTGTTATAGTTTTGGAGAAAAATGTGTTCATTTCATGTATGCGCGAAATGCCTTAAAAATGGCTTTAAAATGGATTTGGAGCATGGAGACGATTATCTCGGGATTGCAAGATAACCAAACAAAACTTTTAGTGGATTTCTACTTATTTTATTAAATATCATCTCCACCAAACAGGACAAGCTTGCATCTGTTATAGTTTTGGAGAAAAATGTGTTCATTTCATGTATGCGCGAAATGCCTTAAAAATGGCTTTAAAATGGATTTGGAGCATGAAGACGATTATCTCGGGATTGCAATATAACCAAACAAAACTTTTAGTGGATTTCTACTTATTTTATTAAATATCATCTCCACCAAACAGGACAAGCTTGCATCTGTTATAGTTTTGGAGAAAAATGTGTTCATTTCATGTATGCGCGAAATGCCTTAAAAATGGCTTTAAAATGGATTTGGAGCATGGAGACGATTATCTCGGGATTGCAAGATAACCAAACAAAACTTTTAGTGGATTTCTACTTATTTTATTAAATATCATCTCCACCAAACAGGACAAGCTTGCATCTGTTATAGTTTTGGAGAAAAATGTGTTCATTTCATGTATGCGCGAAATGCCTTAAAAATGGCTTTAAAATGGATTTGGAGCATGGAGACGATTATCTCGGGATTGCAAGATAACCAAACAAAACTTTTAGTGGATTTCTACTTATTTTATTAAATATCATCTCCACCAAACAGGACAAGCTTGCATCTGTTATAGTTTTGGAGAAAAATGTGTTCATTTCATGTATGCGCGAAATGCCTTAAAAATGGCTTTAAAATGGATTTGGAGCATGGAGACGATTATCTCGGGATTGCAATATAACCAAACAAAACTTTTAGTAGATTTCTACTTATTTTATTAAATATTATCTCCACCAAACAGGACAAGCTTGCATCTGTTATAGTTTTGGAGAAAAATGTGTTCATTTCATGTATGCGCGAAATGCCTTAAAAATGGCTTTAAAATGGATTTGGAGCATGGAGACGATTATCTCGGGATTGCAAGATAACCAAACAAAACTTTTAGTGGATTTCTACTTATTTTATTAAATATCATCTCCACCAAACAGGACAAGCTTGCATCTGTTATAGTTTTGGAGAAAAATGTGTTCATTTCATGTATGCGCGAAATGCCTTAAAAATGGCTTTAAAATGGATTTGGAGCATGAAGACGATTATCTCGGGATTGCAATATAACCAAACAAAACTTTTAGTGGATTTCTACTTATTTTATTAAATATCATCTCCACCAAACAGGACAAGCTTGCATCTGTTATAGTTTTGGAGAAAAATGTGTTCATTTCATGTATGCGCGAAATGCCTTAAAAATGGCTTTAAAATGGATTTGGAGCATGGAGACGATTATCTCGGGATTGCAAGATAACCAAACAAAACTTTTAGTGGATTTCTACTTATTTTATTAAATATCATCTCCACCAAACAGGACAAGCTTGCATCTGTTATAGTTTTGGAGAAAAATGTGTTCATTTCATGTATGCGCGAAATGCCTTAAAAATGGCTTTAAAATGGATTTGGAGCATGGAGACGATTATCTCGGGATTGCAAGATAACCAAACAAAACTTTTAGTGGATTTCTACTTATTTTATTAAATATCATCTCCACCAAACAGGACAAGCTTGCATCTGTTATAGTTTTGGAGAAAAATGTGTTCATTTCATGTATGCGCGAAATGCCTTAAAAATGGCTTTAAAATGGATTTGGAGCATGGAGACGATTATCTCGGGATTGCAATATAACCAAACAAAACTTTTAGTGGATTTCTACTTATTTTATTAAATATCATCTCCACCAAACAGGACAAGCTTGCATCTGTTATAGTTTTGGAGAAAAATGTGTTCATTTCATGTATGCGCGAAATGCCTTAAAAATGGCTTTAAAATGGATTTGGAGCATGGAGACGATTATCTCGGGATTGCAAGATAACCAAACAAAACTTTTAGTGGATTTCTACTTATTTTATTAAATATCATCTCCACCAAACAGGACAAGCTTGCATCTGTTATAGTTTTGGAGAAAAATGTGTTCATTTCATGTATGCGCGAAATGCCTTAAAAATGGCTTTAAAATGGATTTGGAGCATGGAGACGATTATCTCGGGATTGCAAGATAACCAAATAAAACTTTTAGTGGATTTCTACTTATTTTATTAAATATCATCTCCACCAAACAGGACAAGCTTGCATCTGTTATAGTTTTGGAGAAAAATGTGTTCATTTCATGTATGCGCGAAATGCCTTAAAAATGGCTTTAAAATGGATTTGGAGCATGGAGACGATTATCTCGGGATTGCAAGATAACCGAACAAAACTTTTAGTTGATTTCTACTTATTTTATTAAATATCATCTCCACCAAACAGGACAAGCTTGCATCTGTTATAGTTTTGGAGAAAAATGTGTTCATTTCATGTATGCGCGAAATGCCTTAAAAATGGCTTTAAAATGGATTTGGAGCATGGAGACGATTATCTCGGGATTGCAAGATAACCAAACAAAACTTTTAGTGGATTTCTACTTATTTTATTAAATATCATCTCCACCAAACAGGACAAGCTTGCATCTGTTATAGTTTTGGAGAAAAATGTGTTCATTTCATGTATGCGCGAAATGCCTTAAAAATGGCTTTAAAATGGATTTGGAGCATGGAGACGATTATCTCGGGATTGCAAGATAACCAAACAAAACTTTTAGTGGATTTCTACTTATTTTATTAAATATCATCTCCACCAAACAGGACAAGCTTGCATCTGTTATAGTTTTGGAGAAAAATGTGTTCATTTCATGTATGCGCGAAATGCCTTAAAAATGGCTTTAAAATGGATTTGGAGCATGGAGACGATTATCTCGGGATTGCAAGATAACCAAACAAAACTTTTAGTGGATTTCTACTTATTTTATTAAATATCATCTCCACCAAACAGGACAAGCTTGCATCTGTTATAGTTTTAGAGAAAAATGTGTTCATTTCATGTATGCGCGAAATGCCTTAAAAATGGCTTTAAAATGGATTTGGAGCATGGAGACGATTATCTCGGGATTGCAAGATAACCAAACAAAACTTTTAATGGATTTCTACTTATTTTATTAAATATCATCTCCACCAAACAGGACAAGCTTGCATGTGTTATAGTTTTGGAGAAAAATGTGTTCATTTCATGTATGCGCAAAATGCCTTTGAAATGGCTTTAAAATGGATTTGGAGCATGGAGACGATTATCTCAGGATGGCAATATAAACAAACGAAACTTTTAGTAGATTTCTACTTATTTTATTAAATATTATCTCCACCAAACAGGACAAGCTTGCATCTGTTATAGTTTTGGAGAAAAATGTGTTCATTTCATGTATGCGCGAAATGCCTTAAAAATGGCTTTAAAATGGATTTGGAGCATGGAGACGATTATCTCGGGATTGCAAGATAACCAAACAAAACTTTTAGTGGATTTCTACTTATTTTATTAAATATCATCTCCACCAAACAGGACAAGCTTGCATCTGTTATAGTTTTGGAGAAAAATGTGTTCATTTCATGTATGCGCGAAATGCCTTAAAAATGGCTTTAAAATGGATTTGGAGCATGGAGACGATTATCTCGGGATTGCAAGATAACCAAACAAAACTTTTAGTGGATTTCTACTTATTTTATTAAATATCATCTCCACCAAACAGGACAAGCTTGCATGTGTTATAGTTTTGGAGAAAAATGTGTTCATTTCATGTATGCGCAAAATGCCTTTGAAATGGCTTTAAAATGGATTTGGAGCATGGAGACGATTATCTCAGGATGGCAATATAAACAAACGAAACTTTTAGTAGATTTCTACTTATTTTATTAAATATTATCTCCACCAAACAGGACAAGCTTGCATCTGTTATAGTTTTGGAGAAAAATGTGTTCATTTCATGTATGCGCGAAATGCCTTAAAAATGGCTTTAAAATGGATTTGGAGCATGGAGACGATTATCTCGGGATTGCAAGATAACCAAACAAAACTTTTAGTGGATTTCTACTTATTTTATTAAATATCATCTCCACCAAACAGGACAAGCTTGCATCTGTTATAGTTTTGGAGAAAAATGTGTTCATTTCATGTATGCGCGAAATGCCTTAAAAATGGCTTTAAAATGGATTTGGAGCATGAAGACGATTATCTCGGGATTGCAATATAACCAAACAAAACTTTTAATGGATTTCTACTTATTTTATTAAATATCATCTCCACCAAACAGGACAAGCTTGCATCTGTTATAGTTTTGGAGAAAAATGTGTTCATTTCATGTATGCGCGAAATGCCTTAAAAATGGCTTTAAAATGGATTTGGAGCATGGAGACGATTATCTCGGGATTGCAAGATAACCAAACAAAACTTTTAGTGGATTTCTACTTATTTTATTAAATATCATCTCCACCAAACAGGACAAGCTTGCATCTGTTATAGTTTTGGAGAAAAATGTGTTCATTTCATGTATGCGCGAAATGCCTTAAAAATGGCTTTAAAATGGATTTGGAGCATGGAGACGATTATCTCGGGATTGCAAGATAACCAAACAAAACTTTTAATGGATTTCTACTTATTTTATTAAATATCATCTCCACCAAACAGGACAAGCTTGCATCTGTTATAGTTTTGGAGAAAAATGTGTTCATTTCATGTATGCGCGAAATGCCTTAAAAATGGCTTTAAAATGGATTTGGAGCATGGAGACGATTATCTCGGGATTGCAAGATAACCAAACAAAACTTTTAGTGGATTTCTACTTATTTTATTAAATATCATCTCCACCAAACAGGACAAGCTTGCATGTGTTATAGTTTTGGAGAAAAATGTGTTCATTTCATGTATGCGCAAAATGCCTTTGAAATGGCTTTAAAATGGATTTGGAGCATGGAGACGATTATCTCGGGATTGCAAGATAACCAAACAAAACTTTTAGTGGATTTCTACTTATTTTATTAAATATCATCTCCACCAAACAGGACAAGCTTGCATCTGTTATAGTTTTGGAGAAAAATGTGTTCATTTCATGTATGCGCGAAATGGATTAAAAATGGCTTTAAAATGGATTTGGAGCATGGAGACGATTATCTCGGGATTGCAAGATAACCAAACAAAACTTTTAGTGGTTTTCTACTTATTTTATTAAATATCATCTCCAAAAAACAGGACAAGCTTGCATGTGTTATAGTTTTGGAGAAAAATGTGTTCATTTCATGTATGCGCAAAATGCCTTTGAAATGGCTTTAAAATGGATTTGGAGCATGGAGACGATTATCTCGGGATTGCAAGATAACCAAACAAAACTTTTAGTGGATTTCTACTTATTTTATTAAATATCATCTCCACCAAACAGGACAAGCTTGCATCTGTTATAGTTTTGGAGAAAAATGTGTTCATTTCATGTATGCGCGAAATGCCTTAAAAATGGCTTTAAAATGGATTTGGAGCATGGAGACGATTATCTCGGGATTGCAAGATAACCAAACAAAACTTTTAGTGGATTTCTACTTATTTTATTAAATATCATCTCCACCAAACAGGACAAGCTTGCATCTGTTATAGTTTTGGAGAAAAATGTGTTCATTTCATGTATGCGCGAAATGCCTTAAAAATGGCTTTAAAATGGATTTGGAGCATGGAGACGATTATCTCGGGATTGCAAGATAACCAAACAAAACTTTTAGTGGATTTCTACTTATTTTATTAAATATCATCTCCACCAAACAGGACAAGCTTGCATGTGTTATAGTTTTGGAGAAAAATGTGTTCATTTCATGTATGCGCAAAATGCCTTTGAAATGGCTTTAAAATGGATTTGGAGCATGGAGACGATTATCTCGGGATTGCAAGATAACCAAACAAAACTTTTAGTGGATTTCTACTTATTTTATTAAATATCATCTCCACCAAACAGGACAAGCTTGCATCTGTTATAGTTTTGGAGAAAAATGTGTTCATTTCATGTATGCGCGAAATGCCTTAAAAATGGCTTTAAAATGGATTTGGAGCATGGAGACGATTATCTCGGGATTGCAAGATAACCAAACAAAACTTTTAGTGGATTTCTACTTATTTTATTAAATATCATCTCCACCAAACAGGACAAGCTTGCATCTGTTATAGTTTTGGAGAAAAATGTGTTCATTTCATGTATGCGCGAAATGCCTTAAAAATGGCTTTAAAATGGATTTGGAGCATGGAGACGATTATCTCGGGATTGCAAGATAACCAAACAAAACTTTTAGTGGATTTCTACTTATTTTATTAAATATCATCTCCACCAAACAGGACAAGCTTGCATCTGTTATAGTTTTGGAGAAAAATGTGTTCATTTCATGTATGCGCGAAATGCCTTAAAAATGGCTTTAAAATGGATTTGGAGCATGGAGACGATTATCTCGGGATTGCAAGATAACCAAACAAAACTTTTAGTGGATTTCTACTTATTTTATTAAATATCATCTCCACCAAACAGGACAAGCTTGCATCTGTTATAGTTTTGGAGAAAAATGTGTTAATTTCATGTATGCGCGAAATGCCTTAAAAATGGCTTTAAAATGGATTTGGAGCATGGAGACGATTATCTCGGGATTGCAAGATAACCAAACAAAACTTTTAGTGGATTTCTACTTATTTTATTAAATATCATCTCCACCAAACAGGACAAGCTTGCATCTGTTATAGTTTTGGAGAAAAATGTGTTCATTTCATGTATGCGCGAAATGCCTTAAAAATGGCTTTAAAATGGATTTGGAGCATGGAGACGATTATCTCGGGATTGCAAGATAACCAAACAAAACTTTTAGTGGATTTCTACTTATTTTATTAAATATCATCTCCACCAAACAGGACAAGCTTGCATGTGTTATAGTTTTGGAGAAAAATGTGTTCATTTCATGTATGCGCAAAATGCCTTTGAAATGGCTTTAAAATGGATTTGGAGCATGGAGACGATTATCTCGGGATTGCAAGATAACCAAACAAAACTTTTAGTGGATTTCTACTTATTTTATTAAATATCATCTCCACCAAACAGGACAAGCTTGCATCTGTTATAGTTTTGGAGAAAAATGTGTTCATTTCATGTATGCGCGAAATGCCTTAAAAATGGCTTTAAAATGGATTTGGAGCATGGAGACGATTATCTCGGGATTGCAAGATAACCAAACAAAACTTTTAGTGGTTTTCTACTTATTTTATTAAATATCATCTCCACCAAACAGGACAAGCTTGCATGTGTTATAGTTTTGGAGAAAAATGTGTTCATTTCATGTATGCGCAAAATGCCTTTGAAATGGCTTTAAAATGGATTTGGAGCATGGAGACGATTATCTCAGGATGGCAATATAAACAAACGAAACTTTTAGTAGATTTCTACTTATTTTATTAAATATGATCTCCACCAAACAGGACAAGCTTGCATCTGTTATAGTTTTGGAGAAAAATGTGTTCATTTCATGTATGCGCGAAATGCCTTAAAAATGGCTTTAAAATGGATTTGGAGCATGGAGACGATTATCTCGGGATTGCAAGATAACCAAACAAAACTTTTAGTGGATTTCTACTTATTTTATTAAATATCATCTCCACCAAACAGGACAAGCATGCATCTGTTATAGTTTTAGAGAAAAATGTGTTCATTTCATGTATGCGCGAAATGCCTTAAAAATGGCTTTAAAATGGATTTGGAGCATGGAGACGATTATCTCGGGATTGCAAGATAACCAAACAAAACTTTTAGTGGATTTCTACTTATTTTATTAAATATCATCTCCACCAAACAGGACAAGCTTGCATGTGTTATACTTTTGGAGAAAAATGTGTTCATTTCATGTATGCGCAAAATGCCTTTGAAATGGCTTTAAAATGGATTTGGAGCATGGAGACGATTATCTCAGGATGGCAATATAAACAAACGAAACTTTTAGTAGATTTCTACTTATTTTATTAAATATTATCTCCACCAAACAGGACAAGCTTGCATCTGTTATAGTTTTGGAGAAAAATGTGTTCATTTCATGTATGCGCGAAATGCCTTAAAAATGGCTTTAAAATGGATTTGGAGCATGGAGACGATTATCTCGGGATTGCAAGATAACCAAACAAAACTTTTAGTGGATTTCTACTTATTTTATTAAATATCATCTCCACCAAACAGGACAAGCTTGCATCTGTTATAGTTTTGGAGAAAAATGTGTTCATTTCATGTATGCGCGAAATGCCTTAAAAATGGCTTTAAAATGGATTTGGAGCATGGAGACGATTATCTCGGGATTGCAAGATAACCAAACAAAACTTTTAGTGGATTTCTACTTATTTTATTAAATATCATCTCCACCAAACAGGACAAGCTTGCATCTGTTATAGTTTTGGAGAAAAATGTGTTCATTTCATGTATGCGCGAAATGCCTTAAAAATGGCTTTAAAATGGATTTGGAGCATGGAGACGATTATCTCGGGATTGCAAGATAACCAAACAAAACTTTTAGTGGATTTCTACTTATTTTATTAAATATCATCTCCACCAAACAGGACAAGCTTGCATGTGTTATAGTTTTGGAGAAAAATGTGTTCATTTCATGTATGCGCAAAATGCCTTTGAAATGGCTTTAAAATGGATTTGGAGCATGGAGACGATTATCTCAGGATGGCAATATAAACAAACGAAACTTTTAGTAGATTTCTACTTATTTTATTAAATATTATCTCCACCAAACAGGACAAGCTTGCATCTGTTATAGTTTTGGAGAAAAATGTGTTCATTTCATGTATGCGCGAAATGCCTTAAAAATGGCTTTAAAATGGATTTGGAGCATGGAGACGATTATCTCGGGATTGCAAGATAACCAAACAAAACTTTTAGTGGATTTCTACTTATTTTATTAAATATCATCTCCACCAAACAGGACAAGCTTGCATCTGTTATAGTTTTGGAGAAAAATGTGTTCATTTCATGTATGCGCGAAATGCCTTAAAAATGGCTTTAAAATGGATTTGGAGCATGAAGACGATTATCTCGGGATTGCAATATAACCAAACAAAACTTTTAGTGGATTTCTACTTATTTTATTAAATATCATCTCCACCAAACAGGACAAGCTTGCATCTGTTATAGTTTTGGAGAAAAATGTGTTCATTTCATGTATGCGCGAAATGCCTTAAAAATGGCTTTAAAATGGATTTGGAGCATGGAGACGATTATCTCGGGATTGCAAGATAACCAAACAAAACTTTTAGTGGATTTCTACTTATTTTATTAAATATCATCTCCACCAAACAGGACAAGCTTGCATCTGTTATAGTTTTGGAGAAAAATGTGTTCATTTCATGTATGCGCGAAATGCCTTAAAAATGGCTTTAAAATGGATTTGGAGCATGGAGACGATTATCTCGGGATTGCAAGATAACCAAACAAAACTTTTAGTGGATTTCTACTTATTTTATTAAATATCATCTCCACCAAACAGGACAAGCTTGCATCTGTTATAGTTTTGGAGAAAAATGTGTTCATTTCATGTATGCGCGAAATGGATTAAAAATGGCTTTAAAATGGATTTGGAGCATGGAGACGATTATCTCGGGATTGCAAGATAACCAAACAAAACTTTTAGTGGTTTTCTACTTATTTTATTAAATATCATCTCCAAAAAACAGGACAAGCTTGCATGTGTTATAGTTTTGGAGAAAAATGTGTTCATTTCATGTATGCGCAAAATGCCTTTGAAATGGCTTTAAAATGGATTTGGAGCATGGAGACGATTATCTCGGGATTGCAAGATAACCAAACAAAACTTTTAGTGGATTTCTACTTATTTTATTAAATATCATCTCCACCAAACAGGACAAGCTTGCATCTGTTATAGTTTTGGAGAAAAATGTGTTCATTTCATGTATGCGCGAAATGCCTTAAAAATGGCTTTAAAATGGATTTGGAGCATGGAGACGATTATCTCAAGATTGCAAGATAACCAAACAAAACTTTTAGTGGATTTCTACTTATTTTATTAAATATCATCTCCACCAAACAGGACAAGCTTGCATCTGTTATAGTTTTGGAGAAAAATGTGTTCATTTCATGTATGCGCGAAATGCCTTAAAAATGGCTTTAAAATGGATTTGGAGCATGGAGACGATTATCTCGGGATTGCAAGATAACCAAACAAAACTTTTAGTGGATTTCTACTTATTTTATTAAATATCATCTCCACCAAACAGGACAAGCTTGCATGTGTTATAGTTTTGGAGAAAAATGTGTTCATTTCATGTATGCGCAAAATGCCTTTGAAATGGCTTTAAAATGGATTTGGAGCATGGAGACGATTATCTCGGGATTGCAAGATAACCAAACAAAACTTTTAGTGGATTTCTACTTATTTTATTAAATATCATCTCCACCAAACAGGACAAGCTTGCATCTGTTATAGTTTTGGAGAAAAATGTGTTCATTTCATGTATGCGCGAAATGCCTTAAAAATGGCTTTAAAATGGATTTGGAGCATGGAGACGATTATCTCGGGATTGCAAGATAACCAAACAAAACTTTTAGTGGATTTCTACTTATTTTATTAAATATCATCTCCACCAAACAGGACAAGCTTGCATCTGTTATAGTTTTGGAGAAAAATGTGTTCATTTCATGTATGCGCGAAATGCCTTAAAAATGGCTTTAAAATGGATTTGGAGCATGGAGACGATTATCTCGGGATTGCAAGATAACCAAACAAAACTTTTAGTGGATTTCTACTTATTTTATTAAATATCATCTCCACCAAACAGGACAAGCTTGCATCTGTTATAGTTTTGGAGAAAAATGTGTTCATTTCATGTATGCGCGAAATGCCTTAAAAATGGCTTTAAAATGGATTTGGAGCATGGAGACGATTATCTCGGGATTGCAAGATAACCAAACAAAACTTTTAGTGGATTTCTACTTATTTTATTAAATATCATCTCCACCAAACAGGACAAGCTTGCATCTGTTATAGTTTTGGAGAAAAATGTGTTAATTTCATGTATGCGCGAAATGCCTTAAAAATGGCTTTAAAATGGATTTGGAGCATGGAGACGATTATCTCGGGATTGCAAGATAACCAAACAAAACTTTTAGTGGATTTCTACTTATTTTATTAAATATCATCTCCACCAAACAGGACAAGCTTGCATCTGTTATAGTTTTGGAGAAAAATGTGTTCATTTCATGTATGCGCGAAATGCCTTAAAAATGGCTTTAAAATGGATTTGGAGCATGGAGACGATTATCTCGGGATTGCAAGATAACCAAACAAAACTTTTAGTGGATTTCTACTTATTTTATTAAATATCATCTCCACCAAACAGGACAAGCTTGCATGTGTTATAGTTTTGGAGAAAAATGTGTTCATTTCATGTATGCGCAAAATGCCTTTGAAATGGCTTTAAAATGGATTTGGAGCATGGAGACGATTATCTCGGGATTGCAAGATAACCAAACAAAACTTTTAGTGGATTTCTACTTATTTTATTAAATATCATCTCCACCAAACAGGACAAGCTTGCATCTGTTATAGTTTTGGAGAAAAATGTGTTCATTTCATGTATGCGCGAAATGCCTTAAAAATGGCTTTAAAATGGATTTGGAGCATGGAGACGATTATCTCGGGATTGCAAGATAACCAAACAAAACTTTTAGTGGTTTTCTACTTATTTTATTAAATATCATCTCCACCAAACAGGACAAGCTTGCATGTGTTATAGTTTTGGAGAAAAATGTGTTCATTTCATGTATGCGCAAAATGCCTTTGAAATGGCTTTAAAATGGATTTGGAGCATGGAGACGATTATCTCAGGATGGCAATATAAACAAACGAAACTTTTAGTAGATTTCTACTTATTTTATTAAATATGATCTCCACCAAACAGGACAAGCTTGCATCTGTTATAGTTTTGGAGAAAAATGTGTTCATTTCATGTATGCGCGAAATGCCTTAAAAATGGCTTTAAAATGGATTTGGAGCATGGAGACGATTATCTCGGGATTGCAAGATAACCAAACAAAACTTTTAGTGGATTTCTACTTATTTTATTAAATATCATCTCCACCAAACAGGACAAGCTTGCATCTGTTATAGTTTTAGAGAAAAATGTGTTCATTTCATGTATGCGCGAAATGCCTTAAAAATGGCTTTAAAATGGATTTGGAGCATGGAGACGATTATCTCGGGATTGCAAGATAACCAAACAAAACTTTTAGTGGATTTCTACTTATTTTATTAAATATCATCTCCACCAAACAGGACAAGCTTGCATGTGTTATACTTTTGGAGAAAAATGTGTTCATTTCATGTATGCGCAAAATGCCTTTGAAATGGCTTTAAAATGGATTTGGAGCATGGAGACGATTATCTCAGGATGGCAATATAAACAAACGAAACTTTTAGTAGATTTCTACTTATTTTATTAAATATTATCTCCACCAAACAGGACAAGCTTGCATCTGTTATAGTTTTGGAGAAAAATGTGTTCATTTCATGTATGCGCGAAATGCCTTAAAAATGGCTTTAAAATGGATTTGGAGCATGGAGACGATTATCTCGGGATTGCAAGATAACCAAACAAAACTTTTAGTGGATTTCTACTTATTTTATTAAATATCATCTCCACCAAACAGGACAAGCTTGCATCTGTTATAGTTTTGGAGAAAAATGTGTTCATTTCATGTATGCGCGAAATGCCTTAAAAATGGCTTTAAAATGGATTTGGAGCATGGAGACGATTATCTCGGGATTGCAAGATAACCAAACAAAACTTTTAGTGGATTTCTACTTATTTTATTAAATATCATCTCCACCAAACAGGACAAGCTTGCATGTGTTATAGTTTTGGAGAAAAATGTGTTCATTTCATGTATGCGCAAAATGCCTTTGAAATGGCTTTAAAATGGATTTGGAGCATGGAGACGATTATCTCAGGATGGCAATATAAACAAACGAAACTTTTAGTAGATTTCTACTTATTTTATTAAATATTATCTCCACCAAACAGGACAAGCTTGCATCTGTTATAGTTTTGGAGAAAAATGTGTTCATTTCATGTATGCGCGAAATGCCTTAAAAATGGCTTTAAAATGGATTTGGAGCATGGAGACGATTATCTCGGGATTGCAAGATAACCAAACAAAACTTTTAGTGGATTTCTACTTATTTTATTAAATATCATCTCCACCAAACAGGACAAGCTTGCATCTGTTATAGTTTTGGAGAAAAATGTGTTCATTTCATGTATGCGCGAAATGCCTTAAAAATGGCTTTAAAATGGATTTGGAGCATGAAGACGATTATCTCGGGATTGCAATATAACCAAACAAAACTTTTAGTGGATTTCTACTTATTTTATTAAATATCATCTCCACCAAACAGGACAAGCTTGCATCTGTTATAGTTTTGGAGAAAAATGTGTTCATTTCATGTATGCGCGAAATGCCTTAAAAATGGCTTTAAAATGGATTTGGAGCATGGAGACGATTATCTCGGGATTGCAAGATAACCAAACAAAACTTTTAGTGGATTTCTACTTATTTTATTAAATATCATCTCCACCAAACAGGACAAGCTTGCATCTGTTATAGTTTTGGAGAAAAATGTGTTCATTTCATGTATGCGCGAAATGCCTTAAAAATGGCTTTAAAATGGATTTGGAGCATGGAGACGATTATCTCGGGATTGCAAGATAACCAAACAAAACTTTTAGTGGATTTCTACTTATTTTATTAAATATCATCTCCACCAAACAGGACAAGCTTGCATCTGTTATAGTTTTGGAGAAAAATGTGTTCATTTCATGTATGCGCGAAATGCCTTAAAAATGGCTTTAAAATGGATTTGGAGCATGGAGACGATTATCTCGGGATTGCAATATAACCAAACAAAACTTTTAGTGGATTTCTACTTATTTTATTAAATATCATCTCCACCAAACAGGACAAGCTTGCATCTGTTATAGTTTTGGAGAAAAATGTGTTCATTTCATGTATGCGCGAAATGCCTTAAAAATGGCTTTAAAATGGATTTGGAGCATGGAGACGATTATCTCGGGATTGCAAGATAACCAAACAAAACTTTTAGTGGATTTCTACTTATTTTATTAAATATCATCTCCACCAAACAGGACAAGCTTGCATGTGTTATAGTTTTGGAGAAAAATGTGTTCATTTCATGTATGCGCAAAATGCCTTTGAAATGGCTTTAAAATGGATTTGGAGCATGGAGACGATTATCTCAGGATGGCAATATAAACAAACGAAACTTTTAGTAGATTTCTACTTATTTTATTAAATATTATCTCCACCAAACAGGACAAGCTTGCATCTGTTATAGTTTTGGAGAAAAATGTGTTCATTTCATGTATGCGCGAAATGCCTTAAAAATGGCTTTAAAATGGATTTGGAGCATGGAGACGATTATCTCGGGATTGCAAGATAACCAAACAAAACTTTTAGTGGATTTCTACTTATTTTATTAAATATCATCTCCACCAAACAGGACAAGCTTGCATCTGTTATAGTTTTGGAGAAAAATGTGTTCATTTCATGTATGCGCGAAATGCCTTAAAAATGGCTTTAAAATGGATTTGGAGCATGAAGACGATTATCTCGGGATTGCAATATAACCAAACAAAACTTTTAGTGGATTTCTACTTATTTTATTAAATATCATCTCCACCAAACAGGACAAGCTTGCATCTGTTATAGTTTTGGAGAAAAATGTGTTCATTTCATGTATGCGCGAAATGCCTTAAAAATGGCTTTAAAATGGATTTGGAGCATGGAGACGATTATCTCGGGATTGCAAGATAACCAAACAAAACTTTTAGTGGATTTCTACTTATTTTATTAAATATCATCTCCACCAAACAGGACAAGCTTGCATCTGTTATAGTTTTGGAGAAAAATGTGTTCATTTCATGTATGCGCGAAATGCCTTAAAAATGGCTTTAAAATGGATTTGGAGCATGGAGACGATTATCTCGGGATTGCAAGATAACCAAACAAAACTTTTAGTGGATTTCTACTTATTTTATTAAATATCATCTCCACCAAACAGGACAAGCTTGCATCTGTTATAGTTTTGGAGAAAAATGTGTTCATTTCATGTATGCGCGAAATGCCTTAAAAATGGCTTTAAAATGGATTTGGAGCATGGAGACGATTATCTCGGGATTGCAATATAACCAAACAAAACTTTTAGTGGATTTCTACTTATTTTATTAAATATCATCTCCACCAAACAGGACAAGCTTGCATCTGTTATAGTTTTGGAGAAAAATGTGTTCATTTCATGTATGCGCGAAATGCCTTAAAAATGGCTTTAAAATGGATTTGGAGCATGGAGACGATTATCTCGGGATTGCAAGATAACCAAACAAAACTTTTAGTGGATTTCTACTTATTTTATTAAATATCATCTCCACCAAACAGGACAAGCTTGCATCTGTTATAGTTTTGGAGAAAAATGTGTTCATTTCATGTATGCGCGAAATGCCTTAAAAATGGCTTTAAAATGGATTTGGAGCATGGAGACGATTATCTCGGGATTGCAAGATAACCAAATAAAACTTTTAGTGGATTTCTACTTATTTTATTAAATATCATCTCCACCAAACAGGACAAGCTTGCATCTGTTATAGTTTTGGAGAAAAATGTGTTCATTTCATGTATGCGCGAAATGCCTTAAAAATGGCTTTAAAATGGATTTGGAGCATGGAGACGATTATCTCGGGATTGCAAGATAACCGAACAAAACTTTTAGTGGATTTCTACTTATTTTATTAAATATCATCTCCACCAAACAGGACAAGCTTGCATCTGTTATAGTTTTGGAGAAAAATGTGTTCATTTCATGTATGCGCGAAATGCCTTAAAAATGGCTTTAAAATGGATTTGGAGCATGGAGACGATTATCTCGGGATTGCAAGATAACCAAACAAAACTTTTAGTGGATTTCTACTTATTTTATTAAATATCATCTCCACCAAACAGGACAAGCTTGCATCTGTTATAGTTTTGGAGAAAAATGTGTTCATTTCATGTATGCGCGAAATGCCTTAAAAATGGCTTTAAAATGGATTTGGAGCATGGAGACGATTATCTCGGGATTGCAAGATAACCAAACAAAACTTTTAGTGGATTTCTACTTATTTTATTAAATATCATCTCCACCAAACAGGACAAGCTTGCATCTGTTATAGTTTTGGAGAAAAATGTGTTCATTTCATGTATGCGCGAAATGCCTTAAAAATGGCTTTAAAATGGATTTGGAGCATGGAGACGATTATCTCGGGATTGCAAGATAACCAAACAAAACTTTTAGTGGATTTCTACTTATTTTATTAAATATCATCTCCACCAAACAGGACAAGCTTGCATCTGTTATAGTTTTAGAGAAAAATGTGTTCATTTCATGTATGCGCGAAATGCCTTAAAAATGGCTTTAAAATGGATTTGGAGCATGGAGACGATTATCTCGGGATTGCAAGATAACCAAACAAAACTTTTAGTGGATTTCTACTTATTTTATTAAATATCATCTCCACCAAACAGGACAAGCTTGCATGTGTTATAGTTTTGGAGAAAAATGTGTTCATTTCATGTATGCGCAAAATGCCTTTGAAATGGCTTTAAAATGGATTTGGAGCATGGAGACGATTATCTCAGGATGGCAATATAAACAAACGAAACTTTTATTAGATTTCTACTTATTTTATTAAATATTATCTCCACCAAACAGGACAAGCTTGCATCTGTTATAGTTTTGGAGAAAAATGTGTTCATTTCATGTATGCGCGAAATGCCTTAAAAATGGCTTTAAAATGGATTTGGAGCATGGAGACGATTATCTCGGGATTGCAAGATAACCAAACAAAACTTTTAGTGGATTTCTACTTATTTTATTAAATATCATCTCCACCAAACAGGACAAGCTTGCATCTGTTATAGTTTTGGAGAAAAATGTGTTCATTTCATGTATGCGCGAAATGCCTTAAAAATGGCTTTAAAATGGATTTGGAGCATGGAGACGATTATCTCGGGATTGCAAGATAACCAAACAAAACTTTTAGTGGATTTCTACTTATTTTATTAAATATCATCTCCACCAAACAGGACAAGCTTGCATGTGTTATAGTTTTGGAGAAAAATGTGTTCATTTCATGTATGCGCAAAATGCCTTTGAAATGGCTTTAAAATGGATTTGGAGCATGGAGACGATTATCTCAGGATGGCAATATAAACAAACGAAACTTTTAGTAGATTTCTACTTATTTTATTAAATATTATCTCCACCAAACAGGACAAGCTTGCATCTGTTATAGTTTTGGAGAAAAATGTGTTCATTTCATGTATGCGCGAAATGCCTTAAAAATGGCTTTAAAATGGATTTGGAGCATGGAGACGATTATCTCGGGATTGCAAGATAACCAAACAAAACTTTTAGTGGTTTTCTACTTATTTTATTAAATATCATCTCCAAAAAACAGGACAAGCTTGCATGTGTTATAGTTTTGGAGAAAAATGTGTTCATTTCATGTATGCGCAAAATGCCTTTGAAATGGCTTTAAAATGGATTTGGAGCATGGAGACGATTATCTCGGGATTGCAAGATAACCAAACAAAACTTTTAGTGGATTTCTACTTATTTTATTAAATATCATCTCCACCAAACAGGACAAGCTTGCATCTGTTATAGTTTTGGAGAAAAATGTGTTCATTTCATGTATGCGCGAAATGCCTTAAAAATGGCTTTAAAATGGATTTGGAGCATGGAGACGATTATCTCGGGATTGCAAGATAACCAAACAAAACTTTTAGTGGATTTCTACTTATTTTATTAAATATCATCTCCACCAAACAGGACAAGCTTGCATCTGTTATAGTTTTGGAGAAAAATGTGTTCATTTCATGTATGCGCGAAATGCCTTAAAAATGGCTTTAAAATGGATTTGGAGCATGGAGACGATTATCTCGGGATTGCAAGATAACCAAACAAAACTTTTAGTGGATTTCTACTTATTTTATTAAATATCATCTCCACCAAACAGGACAAGCTTGCATGTGTTATAGTTTTGGAGAAAAATGTGTTCATTTCATGTATGCGCAAAATGCCTTTGAAATGGCTTTAAAATGGATTTGGAGCATGGAGACGATTATCTCGGGATTGCAAGATAACCAAACAAAACTTTTAGTGGATTTCTACTTATTTTATTAAATATCATCTCCACCAAACAGGACAAGCTTGCATCTGTTATAGTTTTGGAGAAAAATGTGTTCATTTCATGTATGCGCGAAATGCCTTAAAAATGGCTTTAAAATGGATTTGGAGCATGGAGACGATTATCTCGGGATTGCAAGATAACCAAACAAAACTTTTAGTGGATTTCTACTTATTTTATTAAATATCATCTCCACCAAACAGGACAAGCTTGCATCTGTTATAGTTTTGGAGAAAAATGTGTTCATTTCATGTATGCGCGAAATGCCTTAAAAATGGCTTTAAAATGGATTTGGAGCATGGAGACGATTATCTCGGGATTGCAAGATAACCAAACAAAACTTTTAGTGGATTTCTACTTATTTTATTAAATATCATCTCCACCAAACAGGACAAGCTTGCATCTGTTATAGTTTTGGAGAAAAATGTGTTCATTTCATGTATGCGCGAAATGCCTTAAAAATGGCTTTAAAATGGATTTGGAGCATGGAGACGATTATCTCGGGATTGCAAGATAACCAAACAAAACTTTTAGTGGATTTCTACTTATTTTATTAAATATCATCTCCACCAAACAGGACAAGCTTGCATCTGTTATAGTTTTGGAGAAAAATGTGTTAATTTCATGTATGCGCGAAATGCCTTAAAAATGGCTTTAAAATGGATTTGGAGCATGGAGACGATTATCTCGGGATTGCAAGATAACCAAACAAAACTTTTAGTGGATTTCTACTTATTTTATTAAATATCATCTCCACCAAACAGGACAAGCTTGCATCTGTTATAGTTTTGGAGAAAAATGTGTTCATTTCATGTATGCGCGAAATGCCTTAAAAATGGCTTTAAAATGGATTTGGAGCATGGAGACGATTATCTCGGGATTGCAAGATAACCAAACAAAACTTTTAGTGGATTTCTACTTATTTTATTAAATATCATCTCCACCAAACAGGACAAGCTTGCATGTGTTATAGTTTTGGAGAAAAATGTGTTCATTTCATGTATGCGCAAAATGCCTTTGAAATGGCTTTAAAATGGATTTGGAGCATGGAGACGATTATCTCGGGATTGCAAGATAACCAAACAAAACTTTTAGTGGATTTCTACTTATTTTATTAAATATCATCTCCACCAAACAGGACAAGCTTGCATCTGTTATAGTTTTGGAGAAAAATGTGTTCATTTCATGTATGCGCGAAATGCCTTAAAAATGGCTTTAAAATGGATTTGGAGCATGGAGACGATTATCTCGGGATTGCAAGATAACCAAACAAAACTTTTAGTGGTTTTCTACTTATTTTATTAAATATCATCTCCACCAAACAGGACAAGCTTGCATGTGTTATAGTTTTGGAGAAAAATGTGTTCATTTCATGTATGCGCAAAATGCCTTTGAAATGGCTTTAAAATGGATTTGGAGCATGGAGACGATTATCTCAGGATGGCAATATAAACAAACGAAACTTTTAGTAGATTTCTACTTATTTTATTAAATATTATCTCCACCAAACAGGACAAGCTTGCATCTGTTATAGTTTTGGAGAAAAATGTGTTCATTTCATGTATGCGCGAAATGCCTTAAAAATGGCTTTAAAATGGATTTGGAGCATGGAGACGATTATCTCGGGATTGCAAGATAACCAAACAAGACTTTTAGTGGATTTCTACTTATTTTATTAAATATCATCTCCACCAAACAGGACAAGCTTGCATCTGTTATAGTTTTAGAGAAAAATGTGTTCATTTCATGTATGCGCGAAATGCCTTAAAAATGGCTTTAAAATGGATTTGGAGCATGGAGACGATTATCTCGGGATTGCAAGATAACCAAAGAAAACTTTTAGTGGATTTCTACTTATTTTATTAAATATCATCTCCACCAAACAGGACAAGCTTGCATGTGTTATACTTTTGGAGAAAAATGTGTTCATTTCATGTATGCGCAAAATGCCTTTGAAATGGCTTTAAAATGGATTTGGAGCATGGAGACGATTATCTCAGGATGGCAATATAAACAAACGAAACTTTTAGTAGATTTCTACTTATTTTATTAAATATTATCTCCACCAAACAGGACAAGCTTGCATCTGTTATAGTTTTGGAGAAAAATGTGTTCATTTCATGTATGCGCGAAATGCCTTAAAAATGGCTTTAAAATGGATTTGGAGCATGGAGACGATTATCTCGGGATTGCAAGATAACCAAACAAAACTTTTAGTGGATTTCTACTTATTTTATTAAATATCATCTCCACCAAACAGGACAAGCTTGCATCTGTTATAGTTTTGGAGAAAAATGTGTTCATTTCATGTATGCGCGAAATGCCTTAAAAATGGCTTTAAAATGGATTTGGAGCATGGAGACGATTATCTCGGGATTGCAAGATAACCAAACAAAACTTTTAGTGGATTTCTACTTATTTTATTAAATATCATCTCCACCAAACAGGACAAGCTTGCATGTGTTATAGTTTTGGAGAAAAATGTGTTCATTTCATGTATGCGCAAAATGCCTTTGAAATGGCTTTAAAATGGATTTGGAGCATGGAGACGATTATCTCAGGATGGCAATATAAACAAACGAAACTTTTAGTAGATTTCTACTTATTTTATTAAATATTATCTCCACCAAACAGGACAAGCTTGCATCTGTTATAGTTTTGGAGAAAAATGTGTTCATTTCATGTATGCGCGAAATGCCTTAAAAATGGCTTTAAAATGGATTTGGAGCATAGAGACGATTATCTCGGGATTGCAAGATAACCAAACAAAACTTTTAGTGGATTTCTACTTATTTTATTAAATATCATCTCCACCAAACAGGACAAGCTTGCATCTGTTATAGTTTTGGAGAAAAATGTGATCATTTCATGTATGCGCGAAATGCCTTAAAAATGGCTTTAAAATGGATTTGGAGCATGAAGACGATTATCTCGGGATTGCAATATAACCAAACAAAACTTTTAGTGGATTTCTACTTATTTTATTAAATATCATCTCCACCAAACAGGACAAGCTTGCATCTGTTATAGTTTTGGAGAAAAATGTGTTCATTTCATGTATGCGCGAAATGCCTTAAAAATGGCTTTAAAATGGATTTGGAGCATGGAGACGATTATCTCGGGATTGCAAGATAACCAAACAAAACTTTTAGTGGATTTCTACTTATTTTATTAAATATCATCTCCACCAAACAGGACAAGCTTGCATCTGTTATAGTTTTGGAGAAAAATGTGTTCATTTCATGTATGCGCGAAATGCCTTAAAAATGGCTTTAAAATGGATTTGGAGCATGGAGACGATTATCTCGGGATTGCAAGATAACCAAACAAAACTTTTAGTGGATTTCTACTTATTTTATTAAATATCATCTCCACCAAACAGGACAAGCTTGCATCTGTTATAGTTTTGGAGAAAAATGTGTTCATTTCATGTATGCGCGAAATGCCTTAAAAATGGCTTTAAAATGGATTTGGAGCATGGAGACGATTATCTCGGGATTGCAAGATAACCAAACAAAACTTTTAGTGGATTTCTACTTATTTTATTAAATATCATCTCCACCAAACAGGACAAGCTTGCATCTGTTATAGTTTTAGAGAAAAATGTGTTCATTTCATGTATGCGCGAAATGCCTTAAAAATGGCTTTAAAATGGATTTGGAGCATGGAGACGATTATCTCGGGATTGCAAGATAACCAAACAAAACTTTTAGTGGATTTCTACTTATTTTATTAAATATCATCTCCACCAAACAGGACAAGCTTGCATGTGTTATAGTTTTGGAGAAAAATGTGTTCATTTCATGTATGCGCAAAATGCCTTTGAAATGGCTTTAAAATGGATTTGGAGCATGGAGACGATTATCTCAGGATGGCAATATAAACAAACGAAACTTTTATTAGATTTCTACTTATTTTATTAAATATTATCTCCACCAAACAGGACAAGCTTGCATCTGTTATAGTTTTGGAGAAAAATGTGTTCATTTCATGTATGCGCGAAATGCCTTAAAAATGGCTTTAAAATGGATTTGGAGCATGGAGACGATTATCTCGGGATTGCAAGATAACCAAACAAAACTTTTAGTGGATTTCTACTTATTTTATTAAATATCATCTCCACCAAACAGGACAAGCTTGCATCTGTTATAGTTTTGGAGAAAAATGTGTTCATTTCATGTATGCGCGAAATGCCTTAAAAATGGCTTTAAAATGGATTTGGAGCATGGAGACGATTATCTCGGGATTGCAAGATAACCAAACAAAACTTTTAGTGGATTTCTACTTATTTTATTAAATATCATCTCCACCAAACAGGACAAGCTTGCATGTGTTATAGTTTTGGAGAAAAATGTGTTCATTTCATGTATGCGCAAAATGCCTTTGAAATGGCTTTAAAATGGATTTGGAGCATGGAGACGATTATCTCAGGATGGCAATATAAACAAACGAAACTTTTAGTAGATTTCTACTTATTTTATTAAATATTATCTCCACCAAACAGGACAAGCTTGCATCTGTTATAGTTTTGGAGAAAAATGTGTTCATTTCATGTATGCGCGAAATGCCTTAAAAATGGCTTTAAAATGGATTTGGAGCATGGAGACGATTATCTCGGGATTGCAAGATAACCAAACAAAACTTTTAGTGGATTTCTACTTATTTTATTAAATATCATCTCCACCAAACAGGACAAGCTTGCATCTGTTATAGTTTTGGAGAAAAATGTGTTCATTTCATGTATGCGCGAAATGCCTTAAAAATGGCTTTAAAATGGATTTGGAGCATGAAGACGATTATCTCGGGATTGCAATATAACCAAACAAAACTTTTAATGGATTTCTACTTATTTTATTAAATATCATCTCCACCAAACAGGACAAGCTTGCATCTGTTATAGTTTTGGAGAAAAATGTGTTCATTTCATGTATGCGCGAAATGCCTTAAAAATGGCTTTAAAATGGATTTGGAGCATGGAGACGATTATCTCGGGATTGCAAGATAACCAAACAAAACTTTTAGTGGATTTCTACTTATTTTATTAAATATCATCTCCACCAAACAGGACAAGCTTGCATCTGTTATAGTTTTGGAGAAAAATGTGTTCATTTCATGTATGCGCGAAATGCCTTAAAAATGGCTTTAAAATGGATTTGGAGCATGGAGACGATTATCTCGGGATTGCAAGATAACCAAACAAAACTTTTAATGGATTTCTACTTATTTTATTAAATATCATCTCCACCAAACAGGACAAGCTTGCATCTGTTATAGTTTTGGAGAAAAATGTGTTCATTTCATGTATGCGCGAAATGCCTTAAAAATGGCTTTAAAATGGATTTGGAGCATGGAGACGATTATCTCGGGATTGCAAGATAACCAAACAAAACTTTTAGTGGATTTCTACTTATTTTATTAAATATCATCTCCACCAAACAGGACAAGCTTGCATGTGTTATAGTTTTGGAGAAAAATGTGTTCATTTCATGTATGCGCAAAATGCCTTTGAAATGGCTTTAAAATGGATTTGGAGCATGGAGACGATTATCTCGGGATTGCAAGATAACCAAACAAAACTTTTAGTGGATTTCTACTTATTTTATTAAATATCATCTCCACCAAACAGGACAAGCTTGCATCTGTTATAGTTTTGGAGAAAAATGTGTTCATTTCATGTATGCGCGAAATGGATTAAAAATGGCTTTAAAATGGATTTGGAGCATGGAGACGATTATCTCGGGATTGCAAGATAACCAAACAAAACTTTTAGTGGTTTTCTACTTATTTTATTAAATATCATCTCCAAAAAACAGGACAAGCTTGCATGTGTTATAGTTTTGGAGAAAAATGTGTTCATTTCATGTATGCGCAAAATGCCTTTGAAATGGCTTTAAAATGGATTTGGAGCATGGAGACGATTATCTCGGGATTGCAAGATAACCAAACAAAACTTTTAGTGGATTTCTACTTATTTTATTAAATATCATCTCCACCAAACAGGACAAGCTTGCATCTGTTATAGTTTTGGAGAAAAATGTGTTCATTTCATGTATGCGCGAAATGCCTTAAAAATGGCTTTAAAATGGATTTGGAGCATGGAGACGATTATCTCGGGATTGCAAGATAACCAAACAAAACTTTTAGTGGATTTCTACTTATTTTATTAAATATCATCTCCACCAAACAGGACAAGCTTGCATCTGTTATAGTTTTGGAGAAAAATGTGTTCATTTCATGTATGCGCGAAATGCCTTAAAAATGGCTTTAAAATGGATTTGGAGCATGGAGACGATTATCTCGGGATTGCAAGATAACCAAACAAAACTTTTAGTGGATTTCTACTTATTTTATTAAATATCATCTCCACCAAACAGGACAAGCTTGCATGTGTTATAGTTTTGGAGAAAAATGTGTTCATTTCATGTATGCGCAAAATGCCTTTGAAATGGCTTTAAAATGGATTTGGAGCATGGAGACGATTATCTCGGGATTGCAAGATAACCAAACAAAACTTTTAGTGGATTTCTACTTATTTTATTAAATATCATCTCCACCAAACAGGACAAGCTTGCATCTGTTATAGTTTTGGAGAAAAATGTGTTCATTTCATGTATGCGCGAAATGCCTTAAAAATGGCTTTAAAATGGATTTGGAGCATGGAGACGATTATCTCGGGATTGCAAGATAACCAAACAAAACTTTTAGTGGATTTCTACTTATTTTATTAAATATCATCTCCACCAAACAGGACAAGCTTGCATCTGTTATAGTTTTGGAGAAAAATGTGTTCATTTCATGTATGCGCGAAATGCCTTAAAAATGGCTTTAAAATGGATTTGGAGCATGGAGACGATTATCTCGGGATTGCAAGATAACCAAACAAAACTTTTAGTGGATTTCTACTTATTTTATTAAATATCATCTCCACCAAACAGGACAAGCTTGCATCTGTTATAGTTTTGGAGAAAAATGTGTTCATTTCATGTATGCGCGAAATGCCTTAAAAATGGCTTTAAAATGGATTTGGAGCATGGAGACGATTATCTCGGGATTGCAAGATAACCAAACAAAACTTTTAGTGGATTTCTACTTATTTTATTAAATATCATCTCCACCAAACAGGACAAGCTTGCATCTGTTATAGTTTTGGAGAAAAATGTGTTAATTTCATGTATGCGCGAAATGCCTTAAAAATGGCTTTAAAATGGATTTGGAGCATGGAGACGATTATCTCGGGATTGCAAGATAACCAAACAAAACTTTTAGTGGATTTCTACTTATTTTATTAAATATCATCTCCACCAAACAGGACAAGCTTGCATCTGTTATAGTTTTGGAGAAAAATGTGTTCATTTCATGTATGCGCGAAATGCCTTAAAAATGGCTTTAAAATGGATTTGGAGCATGGAGACGATTATCTCGGGATTGCAAGATAACCAAACAAAACTTTTAGTGGATTTCTACTTATTTTATTAAATATCATCTCCACCAAACAGGACAAGCTTGCATGTGTTATAGTTTTGGAGAAAAATGTGTTCATTTCATGTATGCGCAAAATGCCTTTGAAATGGCTTTAAAATGGATTTGGAGCATGGAGACGATTATCTCGGGATTGCAAGATAACCAAACAAAACTTTTAGTGGATTTCTACTTATTTTATTAAATATCATCTCCACCAAACAGGACAAGCTTGCATCTGTTATAGTTTTGGAGAAAAATGTGTTCATTTCATGTATGCGCGAAATGCCTTAAAAATGGCTTTAAAATGGATTTGGAGCATGGAGACGATTATCTCGGGATTGCAAGATAACCAAACAAAACTTTTAGTGGTTTTCTACTTATTTTATTAAATATCATCTCCACCAAACAGGACAAGCTTGCATGTGTTATAGTTTTGGAGAAAAATGTGTTCATTTCATGTATGCGCAAAATGCCTTTGAAATGGCTTTAAAATGGATTTGGAGCATGGAGACGATTATCTCAGGATGGCAATATAAACAAACGAAACTTTTAGTAGATTTCTACTTATTTTATTAAATATTATCTCCACCAAACAGGACAAGCTTGCATCTGTTATAGTTTTGGAGAAAAATGTGTTCATTTCATGTATGCGCGAAATGCCTTAAAAATGGCTTTAAAATGGATTTGGAGCATGGAGACGATTATCTCGGGATTGCAAGATAACCAAACAAGACTTTTAGTGGATTTCTACTTATTTTATTAAATATCATCTCCACCAAACAGGACAAGCTTGCATCTGTTATAGTTTTAGAGAAAAATGTGTTCATTTCATGTATGCGCGAAATGCCTTAAAAATGGCTTTAAAATGGATTTGGAGCATGGAGACGATTATCTCGGGATTGCAAGATAACCAAAGAAAACTTTTAGTGGATTTCTACTTATTTTATTAAATATCATCTCCACCAAACAGGACAAGCTTGCATGTGTTATACTTTTGGAGAAAAATGTGTTCATTTCATGTATGCGCAAAATGCCTTTGAAATGGCTTTAAAATGGATTTGGAGCATGGAGACGATTATCTCAGGATGGCAATATAAACAAACGAAACTTTTAGTAGATTTCTACTTATTTTATTAAATATTATCTCCACCAAACAGGACAAGCTTGCATCTGTTATAGTTTTGGAGAAAAATGTGTTCATTTCATGTATGCGCGAAATGCCTTAAAAATGGCTTTAAAATGGATTTGGAGCATGGAGACGATTATCTCGGGATTGCAAGATAACCAAACAAAACTTTTAGTGGATTTCTACTTATTTTATTAAATATCATCTCCACCAAACAGGACAAGCTTGCATCTGTTATAGTTTTGGAGAAAAATGTGTTCATTTCATGTATGCGCGAAATGCCTTAAAAATGGCTTTAAAATGGATTTGGAGCATGGAGACGATTATCTCGGGATTGCAAGATAACCAAACAAAACTTTTAGTGGATTTCTACTTATTTTATTAAATATCATCTCCACCAAACAGGACAAGCTTGCATCTGTTATAGTTTTGGAGAAAAATGTGTTCATTTCATGTATGCGCGAAATGCCTTAAAAATGGCTTTAAAATGGATTTGGAGCATGGAGACGATTATCTCGGGATTGCAAGATAACCAAACAAAACTTTTAGTGGATTTCTACTTATTTTATTAAATATCATCTCCACCAAACAGGACAAGCTTGCATGTGTTATAGTTTTGGAGAAAAATGTGTTCATTTCATGTATGCGCAAAATGCCTTTGAAATGGCTTTAAAATGGATTTGGAGCATGGAGACGATTATCTCGGGATTGCAAGATAACCAAACAAAACTTTTAGTGATTTCTACTTATTTTATTAAATATCATCTCCACCAAACAGGACAAGCTTGCATCTGTTATAGTTTTGGAGAAAAATGTGTTCATTTCATGTATGCGCGAAATGCCTTAAAAATGGCTTTAAAATGGATTTGGAGCATGGAGACGATTATCTCGGGATTGCAAGATAACCAAACAAAACTTTTAGTGGTTTCTACTTATTTTATTAAATATCATCTCCACCAAACAGGACAAGCTTGCATGTGTTATAGTTTTGGAGAAAAATGTGTTCATTTCATGTATGCGCAAAATGCCTTTGAAATGGCTTTAAAATGGATTTGGAGCATGGAGACGATTATCTCAGGATGGCAATATAAACAAACGAAACTTTTAGTAGATTTCTACTTATTTTATTAAATATTATCTCCACCAACAGGACAAGCTTGCATCTGTTATAGTTTTGGAGAAAAATGTGTTCATTTCATGTATGCGCGAAATGCCTTAAAAATGGCTTTAAAATGGATTTGGAGCATGGAGACGATTATCTCGGGATTGCAAGATAACCAAACAAGACTTTTAGTGGATTTCTACTTATTTTATTAAATATCATCTCCACCAAACAGGACAAGCTTGCATCTGTTATAGTTTTAGAGAAAAATGTGTTCATTTCATGTATGCGCGAAATGCCTTAAAAATGGCTTTAAAATGGATTTGGAGCATGGAGACGATTATCTCGGGATTGCAAGATAACCAAAGAAAACTTTTAGTGGATTTCTACTTATTTTATTAAATATCATCTCCACCAAACAGGACAAGCTTGCATGTGTTATACTTTTGGCAGAAAAATGTGTTCATTTCATGTATGCGCAAAATGCCTTTGAAATGGCTTTAAAATGGATTTGGAGCATGGAGACGATTATCTCAGGATGGCAATATAAACAAACCGAAACTTTTAGTAGATTTCTACTTATTTTATTAAATATTATCTCCACCAAACAGGACAAGCTTGCATCTGTTATAGTTTTGGAGAAAAATGTGTTCATTTCATGTATGCGCGAAATGCCTTAAAAATGGCTTTAAAATGGATTTGGAGCATGGAGACGATTATCTCGGATTGCAAGATAACCAAACAAAACTTTTAGTGGATTTCTACTTATTTTATTAAATATCATCTCCACACAAACAGGACAAGCTTGCATCTGTTATAGTTTTGGAGAAAAATGTGTTCATTTCATGTATGCGCGAAATGCCTTAAAAATGGCTTTAAAATGGATTTGGAGCATGGAGACGATTATCTCGGGATTGCAAGATAACCAAACAAAACTTTTAGTGGATTTCTACTTATTTTATTAAATATCATCTCCACCAAACAGGACAAGCTTGCATGTGTTATAGTTTTGGAGAAAAATGTGTTCATTTCATGTATGCGCAAAATGCCTTTGAAATGGCTTTAAAATGGATTTGGAGCATGGAGACGATTATCTCAGGATGGCAATATAAACAAACGAAACTTTTAGTAGATTTCTACTTATTTTATTAAATATTATCTCCACCAAACAGGACAAGCTTGCATCTGTTATAGTTTTGGAGAAAAATGTGTTCATTTCATGTATGCGCGAAATGCCTTAAAAATGGCTTTAAAATGGATTTGGAGCATGGAGACGATTATCTCGGGATTGCAAGATAACCAAACAAAACTTTTAGTGGATTTCTACTTATTTTATTAAATATCATCTCCACCAAACAGGACAAGCTTGCATCTGTTATAGTTTTGGAGAAAAATGTGATCATTTCATGTATGCGCGAAATGCCTTAAAAATGGCTTTAAAATGGATTTGGAGCATGAAGACGATTATCTCGGGATTGCAATATAACCAAACAAAACTTTTAGTGGATTTCTACTTATTTTATTAAATATCATCTCCACCAAACAGGACAAGCTTGCATCTGTTATAGTTTTGGAGAAAAATGTGTTCATTTCATGTATGCGCGAAATGCCTTAAAAATGGCTTTAAAATGGATTTGGAGCATGGAGACGATTATCTCGGGATTGCAAGATAACCAAACAAAACTTTTAGTGGATTTCTACTTATTTTATTAAATATCATCTCCACCAAACAGGACAAGCTTGCATCTGTTATAGTTTTGGAGAAAAATGTGTTCATTTCATGTATGCGCGAAATGCCTTAAAAATGGCTTTAAAATGGATTTGGAGCATGGAGACGATTATCTCGGGATTGCAAGATAACCAAACAAAACTTTTAGTGGATTTCTACTTATTTTATTAAATATCATCTCCACCAAACAGGACAAGCTTGCATCTGTTATAGTTTTGGAGAAAAATGTGTTCATTTCATGTATGCGCGAAATGCCTTAAAAATGGCTTTAAAATGGATTTGGAGCATGGAGACGATTATCTCGGGATTGCAATATAACCAAACAAAACTTTTAGTGGATTTCTACTTATTTTATTAAATATCATCTCCACCAAACAGGACAAGCTTGCATCTGTTATAGTTTTGGAGAAAAATGTGTTCATTTCATGTATGCGCGAAATGCCTTAAAAATGGCTTTAAAATGGATTTGGAGCATGGAGACGATTATCTCGGGATTGCAAGATAACCAAACAAAACTTTTAGTGGATTTCTACTTATTTTATTAAATATCATCTCCACCAAACAGGACAAGCTTGCATCTGTTATAGTTTTGGAGAAAAATGTGTTCATTTCATGTATGCGCGAAATGCCTTAAAAATGGCTTTAAAATGGATTTGGAGCATGGAGACGATTATCTCGGGATTGCAAGATAACCAAATAAAACTTTTAGTGGATTTCTACTTATTTTATTAAATATCATCTCCACCAAACAGGACAAGCTTGCATCTGTTATAGTTTTGGAGAAAAATGTGTTCATTTCATGTATGCGCGAAATGCCTTAAAAATGGCTTTAAAATGGATTTGGAGCATGGAGACGATTATCTCGGGATTGCAAGATAACCGAACAAAACTTTTAGTGGATTTCTACTTATTTTATTAAATATCATCTCCACCAAACAGGACAAGCTTGCATCTGTTATAGTTTTGGAGAAAAATGTGTTCATTTCATGTATGCGCGAAATGCCTTAAAAGTGGCTTTAAAATGGATTTGGAGCATGGAGACGATTATCTCGGGATTGCAAGATAACCAAACAAAACTTTTAGTGGATTTCTACTTATTTTATTAAATATCATCTCCACCAAACAGGACAAGCTTGCATCTGTTATAGTTTTGGAGAAAAATGTGTTCATTTCATGTATGCGCGAAATGCCTTAAAAATGGCTTTAAAATGGATTTGGAGCATGGAGACGATTATCTCGGGATTGCAAGATAACCAAACAAAACTTTTAGTGGATTTCTACTTATTTTATTAAATATCATCTCCACCAAACAGGACAAGCTTGCATCTGTTATAGTTTTGGAGAAAAAATGTGTTCATTTCATGTATGCGCGAAATGCCTTAAAAATGGCTTTAAAATGGATTTGGAGCATGGAGACGATTATCTCGGGATTGCAATATAACCAAACAAAACTTTTAGTGGATTTCTACTTATTTTATTAAATATCATCTCCACCAAACAGGACAAGCTTGCATCTGTTATAGTTTTGGAGAAAAATGTGTTCATTTCATGTATGCGCGAAATGCCTTAAAAATGGCTTTAAAATGGATTTGGAGCATGGAGACGATTATCTCGGGATTGCAAGATAACCAAACAAAACGTTTAGTGGATTTCTACTTATTTTATTAAATATCATCTCCACCAAACAGGACAAGCTTGCATCTGTTATAGTTTTGGAGAAAAATGTGTTCATTTCATGTATGCGCGAAATGCCTTAAAAATGGCTTTAAAATGGATTTGGAGCATGGAGACGATTATCTCGGGATTGCAAGATAACCAAACAAAACTTTTAGTGGATTTCTACTTATTTTATTAAATATCATCTCCACCAAACAGGACAAGCTTGCATCTGTTATAGTTTTGGAGAAAAATGTGTTCATTTCATGTATGCGCGAAATGCCTTAAAAATGGCTTTAAAATGGATTTGGAGCATGGAGACGATTATCTCGGGATTGCAAGATAACCAAACAAAACTTTTAGTGGATTTCTACTTATTTTATTAAATATCATCTCCACCAAACAGGACAAGCTTGCATCTGTTATAGTTTTGGAGAAAAATGTGTTCATTTCATGTATGCGCGAAATGCCTTAAAAATGGCTTTAAAATGGATTTGGAGCATGGAGACGATTATCTCGGGATTGCAAGATAACCAAACAAAACTTTTAGTGGATTTCTACTTATTTTATTAAATATCATCTCCACCAAACAGGACAAGCTTGCATGTGTTATAGTTTTGGAGAAAAATGTGTTCATTTCATGTATGCGCAAAATGCCTTTGAAATGGCTTTAAAATGGATTTGGAGCATGGAGACGATTATCTCGGGATTGCAAGATAACCAAACAAAACTTTTAGTGGATTTCTACTTATTTTATTAAATATCATCTCCACCAAACAGGACAAGCTTGCATCTGTTATAGTTTTGGAGAAAAATGTGTTCATTTCATGTATGCGCGAAATGCCTTAAAAATGGCTTTAAAATGGATTTGGAGCATGGAGACGATTATCTCGGGATTGCAAGATAACCAAACAAAACTTTTAGTGGTTTTCTACTTATTTTATTAAATATCATCTCCACCAAACAGAACAAGCTTGCATGTGTTATAGTTTTGGAGAAAAATGTGTTCATTTCATGTATGCGCAAAATGCCTTTGAAATGGCTTTAAAATGGATTTGGAGCATGGAGACGATTATCTTAGGATGGCAATATAAACAAACGAAACTTTTAGTAGATTTCTACTTATTTTATTAAATATGATCTCCACCAAACAGGACAAGCTTGCATCTGTTATAGTTTTGGAGAAAAATGTGTTCATTTCATGTATGCGCGAAATGCCTTAAAAATGGCTTTAAAATGGATTTGGAGCATGGAGAGACGATTATCTCGGGATTGCAAGATAACCAAACAAAACTTTTAGTGGATTTCTACTTATTTTATTAAATATCATCTCCACCAAACAGGACAAGCTTGCATCTGTTATAGTTTTGGAGAAAAATGTGTTCATTTCATGTATGCGCGAAATGCCTTAAAAATGGCTTTAAAATGGATTTGGAGCATGAGACGATTATCTCGGGATTGCAAGATAACCGAACAAAACTTTTAGTGGATTTCTACTTATTTTATTAAATATCATCTCCACCAAACAGGACAAGCTTGCATCTGTTATAGTTTTGGAGAAAAATGTGTTCATTTCATGTATGCGCGAAATGCCTTAAAAATGGCTTTAAAATGGATTTGGAGCATGGAGACGATTATCTCGGGATTGCAAGATAACCAAACAAAACTTTTAGTGGATTTCTACTTATTTTATTAAATATCATCTCCACCAAACAGGACAAGCTTGCATCTGTTATAGTTTTGGAGAAAAATGTGTTCATTTCATGTATGCGCGAAATGCCTTAAAAATGGCTTTAAAATGGATTTGGAGCATGGAGACGATTATCTCGGGATTGCAATATAACCAAACAAAACTTTTAGTGGATTTCTACTTATTTTATTAAATATCATCTCCACCAAACAGGACAAGCTTGCATCTGTTATAGTTTTGGAGAAAAATGTGTTCATTTCATGTATGCGCGAAATGCCTTAAAAATGGCTTTAAAATGGATTTGGAGCATGAGACGATTATCTCGGGATTGCAAGATAACCAAACAAAACTTTTAGTGGATTTCTACTTATTTTATTAAATATCATCTCCACCAAACAGGACAAGCTTGCATCTGTTATAGTTTTGGAGAAAAATGTGTTCATTTCATGTATGCGCGAAATGCCTTAAAAATGGCTTTAAAATGGATTTGGAGCATGGAGACGATTATCTCGGGATTGCAAGATAACCAAACAAAACTTTTAGTGGATTTCTACTTATTTTATTAAATATCATCTCCACCAAACAGGACAAGCTTGCATGTGTTATACTTTTGGAGAAAAATGTGTTCATTTCATGTATGCGCAAAATGCCTTTGAAATGGCTTTAAAATGGATTTGGAGCATGGAGACGATTATCTCAGGATGGCAATATAAACAAACGAAACTTTTAGTAGATTTCTACTTATTTTATTAAATATTATCTCCACCAAACAGGACAAGCTTGCATCTGTTATAGTTTTGGAGAAAAATGTGTTCATTTCATGTATGCGCGAAATGCCTTAAAAATGGCTTTAAAATGGATTTGGAGCATGGAGACGATTATCTCGGGATTGCAAGATAACCAAACAAAACTTTTAGTGGATTTCTACTTATTTTATTAAATATCATCTCCACCAAACAGGACAAGCTTGCATCTGTTATAGTTTTGGAGAAAAATGTGTTCATTTCATGTATGCGCGAAATGCCTTAAAAATGGCTTTAAAATGGATTTGGAGCATGGAGACGATTATCTCGGATTGCAAGATAACCAAACAAAACTTTTAGTGGATTTCTACTTATTTTATTAAATATCATCTCCACCAAACAGGACAAGCTTGCATGTGTTATACTTTTGGAGAAAAATGTGTTCATTTCATGTATGCGCAAAATGCCTTTGAAATGGCTTTAAAATGGATTTGGAGCATGGAGACGATTATCTCAGGATGGCAATATAAACAAACGAAACTTTTAGTAGATTTCTACTTATTTTATTAAATATTATCTCCACCAAACAGGACAAGCTTGCATCTGTTATAGTTTTGGAGAAAAATGTGTTCATTTCATGTATGCGCGAAATGCCTTAAAAATGGCTTTAAAATGGATTTGGAGCATGGAGACGATTATCTCGGGATTGCAAGATAACCAAACAAAACTTTTAGTGGATTTCTACTTATTTTATTAAATATCATCTCCACCAAACAGGACAAGCTTGCATCTGTTATAGTTTTGGAGAAAAATGTGTTCATTTCATGTATGCGCGAAATGCCTTAAAAATGGCTTTAAAATGGATTTGGAGCATGGAGACGATTATCTCGGGATTGCAAGATAACCAAACAAAACTTTTAGTGGATTTCTACTTATTTTATTAAATATCATCTCCACCAAACAGGACAAGCTTGCATGTGTTATAGTTTTGGAGAAAAATGTGTTCATTTCATGTATGCGCAAAATGCCTTTGAAATGGCTTTAAAATGGATTTGGAGCATGGAGACGATTATCTCAGGATGGCAATATAAACAAACGAAACTTTTAGTAGATTTCTACTTATTTTATTAAATATTATCTCCACCAAACAGGACAAGCTTGCATCTGTTATAGTTTTGGAGAAAAATGTGTTCATTTCATGTATGCGCGAAATGCCTTAAAAATGGCTTTAAAATGGATTTGGAGCATGGAGACGATTATCTCGGGATTGCAAGATAACCAAACAAAACTTTTAGTGGATTTCTACTTATTTTATTAAATATCATCTCCACCAAACAGGACAAGCTTGCATCTGTTATAGTTTTGGAGAAAAATGTGTTCATTTCATGTATGCGCGAAATGCCTTAAAAATGGCTTTAAAATGGATTTGGAGCATGAAGACGATTATCTCGGGATTGCAATATAACCAAACAAAACTTTTAGTGGATTTCTACTTATTTTATTAAATATCATCTCCACCAAACAGGACAAGCTTGCATCTGTTATAGTTTTGGAGAAAAATGTGTTCATTTCATGTATGCGCGAAATGCCTTAAAAATGGCTTTAAAATGGATTTGGAGCATGGAGACGATTATCTCGGGATTGCAAGATAACCAAACAAAACTTTTAGTGGATTTCTACTTATTTTATTAAATATCTCCACCAAACAGGACAAGCTTGCATCTGTTATAGTTTTGGAGAAAAATGTGTTCATTTCATGTATGCGCGAAATGCCTTAAAAATGGCTTTAAAATGGATTTGGAGCATGGAGACGATTATCTCGGGATTGCAAGATAACCAAACAAAACTTTTAGTGGATTTCTACTTATTTTATTAAATATCATCTCCACCAAACAGGACAAGCTTGCATCTGTTATAGTTTTGGAGAAAAATGTGTTCATTCCATGTATGCGCGAAATGCCTTAAAAATGGCTTTAAAATGGATTTGGAGCATGGAGACGATTATCTCGGGATTGCAATATAACCAAACAAAACTTTTAGTGGATTTCTACTTATTTTATTAAATATCATCTCCACCAAACAGGACAAGCTTGCATCTGTTATAGTTTTGGAGAAAAAATGTGTTCATTTCATGTATGCGCGAAATGCCTTAAAAATGGCTTTAAAATGGATTTGGAGCATGGAGACGATTATCTCGGGATTGCAAGATAACCAAACAAAACTTTTAGTGGATTTCTACTTATTTTATTAAATATCATCTCCACCAAACAGGACAAGCTTGCATCTGTTATAGTTTTGGAGAAAAATGTGTTCATTTCATGTATGCGCGAAATGCCTTAAAAATGGCTTTAAAATGGATTTGGAGCATGGAGACGATTATCTCGGGATTGCAAGATAACCAAATAAAACTTTTAGTGGATTTCTACTTATTTTATTAAATATCATCTCCACCAAACAGGACAAGCTTGCATCTGTTATAGTTTTGGAGAAAAATGTGTTCATTTCATGTATGCGCGAAATGCCTTAAAAATGGCTTTAAAATGGATTTGGAGCATGGAGACGATTATCTCGGGATTGCAAGATAACCGAACAAAACTTTTAGTGGATTTCTACTTATTTTATTAAATATCATCTCCACCAAACAGGACAAGCTTGCATCTGTTATAGTTTTGGAGAAAAATGTGTTCATTTCATGTATGCGCGAAATGCCTTAAAAATGGCTTTAAAATGGATTTGGAGCATGGAGACGATTATCTCGGGATTGCAAGATAACGAAACAAAACTTTTAGTGGATTTCTACTTATTTTATTAAATATCATCTCCACCAAACAGGACAAGCTTGCATCTGTTATAGTTTTGGAGAAAAATGTGTTCATTTCATGTATGCGCGAAATGCCTTAAAAATGGCTTTAAAATGGATTTGGAGCATGGAGACGATTATCTCGGGATTGCAAGATAACCAAACAAAACTTTTAGTGGATTTCTACTTATTTTATTAAATATCATCTCCACCAAACAGGACAAGCTTGCATCTGTTATAGTTTTGGAGAAAAATGTGTTCATTTCATGTATGCGCGAAATGCCTTAAAAATGGCTTTAAAATGGATTTGGAGCATGGAGACGATTATCTCGGGATTGCAAGATAACCAAACAAAACTTTTAGTGGATTTCTACTTATTTTATTAAATATCATCTCCACCAAACAGGACAAGCTTGCATCTGTTATAGTTTTAGAGAAAAATGTGTTCATTTCATGTATGCGCGAAATGCCTTAAAAATGGCTTTAAAATGGATTTGGAGCATGGAGACGATTATCTCGGGATTGCAAGATAACCAAACAAAACTTTTAGTGGATTTCTACTTATTTTATTAAATATCATCTCCACCAAACAGGACAAGCTTGCATGTGTTATAGTTTTGGAGAAAAATGTGTTCATTTCATGTATGCGCAAAATGCCTTTGAAATGGCTTTAAAATGGATTTGGAGCATGGAGACGATTATCTCAGGATGGCAATATAAACAAACGAAACTTTTAGTAGATTTCTACTTATTTTATTAAATATTATCTCCACCAAACAGGACAAGCTTGCATCTGTTATAGTTTTGGAGAAAAATGTGTTCATTTCATGTATGCGCGAAATGCCTTAAAAATGGCTTTAAAATGGATTTGGAGCATGGAGACGATTATCTCGGGATTGCAAGATAACCAAACAAAACTTTTAGTGGATTTCTACTTATTTTATTAAATATCATCTCCACCAAACAGGACAAGCTTGCATCTGTTATAGTTTTGGAGAAAAATGTGTTCATTTCATGTATGCGCGAAATGCCTTAAAAATGGCTTTAAAATGGATTTGGAGCATGGAGACGATTATCTCGGGATTGCAAGATAACCAAACAAAACTTTTAGTGGATTTCTACTTATTTTATTAAATATCATCTCCACCAAACAGGACAAGCTTGCATGTGTTATAGTTTTGGAGAAAAATGTGTTCATTTCATGTATGCGCAAAATGCCTTTGAAATGGCTTTAAAATGGATTTGGAGCATGGAGACGATTATCTCAGGATGGCAATATAAACAAACGAAACTTTTAGTAGATTTCTACTTATTTTATTAAATATTATCTCCACCAAACAGGACAAGCTTGCATCTGTTATAGTTTTGGAGAAAAATGTGTTCATTTCATGTATGCGCGAAATGCCTTAAAAATGGCTTTAAAATGGATTTGGAGCATGGAGACGATTATCTCGGGATTGCAAGATAACCAAACAAAACTTTTAGTGGATTTCTACTTATTTTATTAAATATCATCTCCACCAAACAGGACAAGCTTGCATCTGTTATAGTTTTGGAGAAAAATGTGTTCATTTCATGTATGCGCGAAATGCCTTAAAAATGGCTTTAAAGATGGATTTGGAGCATGAAGACGATTATCTCGGGATTGCAATATAACCAAACAAAACTTTTAATGGATTTCTACTTATTTTATTAAATATCATCTCCACCAAACAGGACAAGCTTGCATCTGTTATAGTTTTGGAGAAAAATGTGTTCATTTCATGTATGCGCGAAATGCCTTAAAAATGGCTTTAAAATGGATTTGGAGCATGGAGACGATTATCTCGGGATTGCAAGATAACCAAACAAAACTTTTAGTGGATTTCTACTTATTTTATTAAATATCATCTCCACCAAACAGGACAAGCTTGCATCTGTTATAGTTTTGGAGAAAAATGTGTTCATTTCATGTATGCGCGAAATGCCTTAAAAATGGCTTTAAAATGGATTTGGAGCATGGAGACGATTATCTCGGGATTGCAAGATAACCAAACAAAACTTTTAATGGATTTCTACTTATTTTATTAAATATCATCTCCACCAAACAGGACAAGCTTGCATCTGTTATAGTTTTGGAGAAAAATGTGTTCATTTCATGTATGCGCGAAATGCCTTAAAAATGGCTTTAAAATGGATTTGGAGCATGGAGACGATTATCTCGGGATTGCAAGATAACCAAACAAAACTTTTAGTGGATTTCTACTTATTTTATTAAATATCATCTCCACCAAACAGGACAAGCTTGCATGTGTTATAGTTTTGGAGAAAAATGTGTTCATTTCATGTATGCGCAAAATGCCTTTGAAATGGCTTTAAAATGGATTTGGAGCATGGAGACGATTATCTCGGGATTGCAAGATAACCAAACAAAACTTTTAGTGGATTTCTACTTATTTTATTAAATATCATCTCCACCAAACAGGACAAGCTTGCATCTGTTATAGTTTTGGAGAAAAATGTGTTCATTTCATGTATGCGCGAAATGGATTAAAAATGGCTTTAAAATGGATTTGGAGCATGGAGACGATTATCTCGGGATTGCAAGATAACCAAACAAAACTTTTAGTGGTTTTCTACTTATTTTATTAAATATCATCTCCACCAAACAGGACAAGCTTGCATGTGTTATAGTTTTGGAGAAAAATGTGTTCATTTCATGTATGCGCAAAATGCCTTTGAAATGGCTTTAAAATGGATTTGGAGCATGGAGACGATTATCTCGGGATTGCAAGATAACCAAACAAAACTTTTAGTGGATTTCTACTTATTTTATTAAATATCATCTCCACCAAACAGGACAAGCTTGCATCTGTTATAGTTTTGGAGAAAAATGTGTTCATTTCATGTATGCGCGAAATGCCTTAAAAATGGCTTTAAAATGGATTTGGAGCATGGAGACGATTATCTCGGGATTGCAAGATAACCAAACAAAACTTTTAGTGGATTTCTACTTATTTTATTAAATATCATCTCCACCAAACAGGACAAGCTTGCATCTGTTATAGTTTTGGAGAAAAATGTGTTCATTTCATGTATGCGCGAAATGCCTTAAAAATGGCTTTAAAATGGATTTGGAGCATGGAGACGATTATCTCGGGATTGCAAGATAACCAAACAAAACTTTTAGTGGATTTCTACTTATTTTATTAAATATCATCTCCACCAAACAGGACAAGCTTGCATGTGTTATAGTTTTGGAGAAAAATGTGTTCATTTCATGTATGCGCAAAATGCCTTTGAAATGGCTTTAAAATGGATTTGGAGCATGGAGACGATTATCTCGGGATTGCAAGATAACCAAACAAAACTTTTAGTGGATTTCTACTTATTTTATTAAATATCATCTCCACCAAACAGGACAAGCTTGCATCTGTTATAGTTTTGGAGAAAAATGTGTTCATTTCATGTATGCGCGAAATGCCTTAAAAATGGCTTTAAAATGGATTTGGAGCATGGAGACGATTATCTCGGGATTGCAAGATAACCAAACAAAACTTTTAGTGGATTTCTACTTATTTTATTAAATATCATCTCCACCAAACAGGACAAGCTTGCATCTGTTATAGTTTTGGAGAAAAATGTGTTCATTTCATGTATGCGCGAAATGCCTTAAAAATGGCTTTAAAATGGATTTGGAGCATGGAGACGATTATCTCGGGATTGCAAGATAACCAAACAAAACTTTTAGTGGATTTCTACTTATTTTATTAAATATCATCTCCACCAAACAGGACAAGCTTGCATCTGTTATAGTTTTGGAGAAAAATGTGTTCATTTCATGTATGCGCGAAATGCCTTAAAAATGGCTTTAAAATGGATTTGGAGCATGGAGACGATTATCTCGGGATTGCAAGATAACCAAACAAAACTTTTAGTGGATTTCTACTTATTTTATTAAATATCATCTCCACCAAACAGGACAAGCTTGCATCTGTTATAGTTTTGGAGAAAAATGTGTTCATTTCATGTATGCGCGAAATGCCTTAAAAATGACTTTAAAATGGATTTGGAGCATGGAGACGATTATCTCGGGATTGCAAGATAACCAAACAAAACTTTTAGTGGATTTCTACTTATTTTATTAAATATCATCTCCACCAAACAGGACAAGCTTGCATCTGTTATAGTTTTGGAGAAAAATGTGTTCATTTCATGTATGCGCGAAATGCCTTAAAAATGGCTTTAAAATGGATTTGGAGCATGGAGACGATTATCTCGGGATTGCAAGATAACCAAACAAAACTTTTAGTGGATTTCTACTTATTTTATTAAATATCATCTCCACCAAACAGGACAAGCTTGCATGTGTTATAGTTTTGGAGAAAAATGTGTTCATTTCATGTATGCGCAAAATGCCTTTGAAATGGCTTTAAAATGGATTTGGAGCATGGAGACGATTATCTCGGGATTGCAAGATAACCAAACAAAACTTTTAGTGGATTTCTACTTATTTTATTAAATATCATCTCCACCAAACAGGACAAGCTTGCATCTGTTATAGTTTTGGAGAAAAATGTGTTCATTTCATGTATGCGCGAAATGCCTTAAAAATGGCTTTAAAATGGATTTGGAGCATGGAGACGATTATCTCGGGATTGCAAGATAACCAAACAAAACTTTTAGTGGTTTTCTACTTATTTTATTAAATATCATCTCCACCAAACAGGACAAGCTTGCATGTGTTATAGTTTTGGAGAAAAATGTGTTCATTTCATGTATGCGCAAAATGCCTTTGAAATGGCTTTAAAATGGATTTGGAGCATGGAGACGATTATCTCAGGATGGCAATATAAACAAACGAAACTTTTAGTAGATTTCTACTTATTTTATTAAATATGATCTCCACCAAACAGGACAAGCTTGCATCTGTTATAGTTTTGGAGAAAAATGTGTTCATTTCATGTATGCGCGAAATGCCTTAAAAATGGCTTTAAAATGGATTTGGAGCATGGAGACGATTATCTCGGGATTGCAAGATAACCAAACAAAACTTTTAGTGGATTTCTACTTATTTTATTAAATATCATCTCCACCAAACAGGACAAGCTTGCATCTGTTATAGTTTTAGAGAAAAATGTGTTCATTTCATGTATGCGCGAAATGCCTTAAAAATGGCTTTAAAATGGATTTGGAGCATGGAGACGATTATCTCGGGATTGCAAGATAACCAAACAAAACTTTTAGTGGATTTCTACTTATTTTATTAAATATCATCTCCACCAAACAGGACAAGCTTGCATGTGTTATACTTTTGGAGAAAAATGTGTTCATTTCATGTATGCGCAAAATGCCTTTGAAATGGCTTTAAAATGGATTTGGAGCATGGAGACGATTATCTCAGGATGGCAATATAAATAAACGAAACTTTTAGTAGATTTCTACTTATTTTATTAAATATTATCTCCACCAAACAGGACAAGCTTGCATCTGTTATAGTTTTGGAGAAAAATGTGTTCATTTCATGTATGCGCGAAATGCCTTAAAAATGGCTTTAAAATGGATTTGGAGCATGGAGACGATTATCTCGGGATTGCAAGATAACCAAACAAAACTTTTAGTGGATTTCTACTTATTTTATTAAATATCATCTCCACCAAACAGGACAAGCTTGCATCTGTTATAGTTTTGGAGAAAAATGTGTTCATTTCATGTATGCGCGAAATGCCTTAAAAATGGCTTTAAAATGGATTTGGAGCATGGAGACGATTATCTCGGGATTGCAAGATAACCAAACAAAACTTTTAGTGGATTTCTACTTATTTTATTAAATATCATCTCCACCAAACAGGACAAGCTTGCATGTGTTATAGTTTTGGAGAAAAATGTGTTCATTTCATGTATGCGCAAAATGCCTTTGAAATGGCTTTAAAATGGATTTGGAGCATGGAGACGATTATCTCAGGATGGCAATATAAACAAACGAAACTTTTAGTAGATTTCTACTTATTTTATTAAATATTATCTCCACCAAACAGGACAAGCTTGCATCTGTTATAGTTTTGGAGAAAAATGTGTTCATTTCATGTATGCGCGAAATGCCTTAAAAATGGCTTTAAAATGGATTTGGAGCATGGAGACGATTATCTCGGGATTGCAAGATAACCAAACAAAACTTTTAGTGGATTTCTACTTATTTTATTAAATATCATCTCCACCAAACAGGACAAGCTTGCATCTGTTATAGTTTTGGAGAAAAATGTGTTCATTTCATGTATGCGCGAAATGCCTTAAAAATGGCTTTAAAATGGATTTGGAGCATGAAGACGATTATCTCGGGATTGCAATATAACCAAACAAAACTTTTAGTGGATTTCTACTTATTTTATTAAATATCATCTCCACCAAACAGGACAAGCTTGCATCTGTTATAGTTTTGGAGAAAAATGTGTTCATTTCATGTATGCGCGAAATGCCTTAAAAATGGCTTTAAAATGGATTTGGAGCATGGAGACGATTATCTCGGGATTGCAAGATAACCAAACAAAACTTTTAGTGGATTTCTACTTATTTTATTAAATATCATCTCCACCAAGCAGGACAAGCTTGCATCTGTTATAGTTTTGGAGAAAAATGTGTTCATTTCATGTATGCGCGAAATGCCTTAAAAATGGCTTTAAAATGGATTTGGAGCATGGAGACGATTATCTCGGGATTGCAAGATAACCAAACAAAACTTTTAGTGGATTTCTACTTATTTTATTAAATATCATCTCCACCAAACAGGACAAGCTTGCATCTGTTATAGTTTTGGAGAAAAATGTGTTCATTTCATGTATGCGCGAAATGCCTTAAAAATGGCTTTAAAATGGATTTGGAGCATGGAGACGATTATCTCGGGATTGCAATATAACCAAACAAAACTTTTAGTGGATTTCTACTTATTTTATTAAATATCATCTCCACCAAACAGGACAAGCTTGCATCTGTTATAGTTTTGGAGAAAAATGTGTTCATTTCATGTATGCGCGAAATGCCTTAAAAATGGCTTTAAAATGGATTTGGAGCATGGAGACGATTATCTCGGGATTGCAAGATAACCAAACAAAACTTTTAGTGGATTTCTACTTATTTTATTAAATATCATCTCCACCAAACAGGACAAGCTTGCATGTGTTATAGTTTTGGAGAAAAATGTGTTCATTTCATGTATGCGCAAAATGCCTTTGAAATGGCTTTAAAATGGATTTGGAGCATGGAGACGATTATCTCAGGATGGCAATATAAACAAACGAAACTTTTAGTAGATTTCTACTTATTTTATTAAATATGATCTCCACCAAACAGGACAAGCTTGCATCTGTTATAGTTTTGGAGAAAAATGTGTTCATTTCATGTATGCGCGAAATGCCTTAAAAATGGCTTTAAAATGGATTTGGAGCATGGAGACGATTATCTCGGGATTGCAAGATAACCAAACAAAACTTTTAGTGGATTTCTACTTATTTTATTAAATATCATCTCCACCAAACAGGACAAGCTTGCATCTGTTATAGTTTTAGAGAAAAATGTGTTCATTTCATGTATGCGCGAAATGCCTTAAAAATGGCTTTAAAATGGATTTGGAGCATGGAGACGATTATCTCGGGATTGCAAGATAACCAAACAAAACTTTTAGTGGATTTCTACTTATTTTATTAAATATCATCTCCACCAAACAGGACAAGCTTGCATGTGTTATACTTTTGGAGAAAAATGTGTTCATTTCATGTATGCGCAAAATGCCTTTGAAATGGCTTTAAAATGGATTTGGAGCATGGAGACGATTATCTCAGGATGGCAATATAAATAAACGAAACTTTTAGTAGATTTCTACTTATTTTATTAAATATTATCTCCACCAAACAGGACAAGCTTGCATCTGTTATAGTTTTGGAGAAAAATGTGTTCATTTCATGTATGCGCGAAATGCCTTAAAAATGGCTTTAAAATGGATTTGGAGCATGGAGACGATTATCTCGGGATTGCAAGATAACCAAACAAAACTTTTAGTGGATTTCTACTTATTTTATTAAATATCATCTCCACCAAACAGGACAAGCTTGCATCTGTTATAGTTTTGGAGAAAAATGTGTTCATTTCATGTATGCGCGAAATGCCTTAAAAATGGCTTTAAAATGGATTTGGAGCATGGAGACGATTATCTCGGGATTGCAAGATAACCAAACAAAACTTTTAGTGGATTTCTACTTATTTTATTAAATATCATCTCCACCAAACAGGACAAGCTTGCATGTGTTATAGTTTTGGAGAAAAATGTGTTCATTTCATGTATGCGCAAAATGCCTTTGAAATGGCTTTAAAATGGATTTGGAGCATGGAGACGATTATCTCAGGATGGCAATATAAACAAACGAAACTTTTAGTAGATTTCTACTTATTTTATTAAATATTATCTCCACCAAACAGGACAAGCTTGCATCTGTTATAGTTTTGGAGAAAAATGTGTTCATTTCATGTATGCGCGAAATGCCTTAAAAATGGCTTTAAAATGGATTTGGAGCATGGAGACGATTATCTCGGGATTGCAAGATAACCAAACAAAACTTTTAGTGGATTTCTACTTATTTTATTAAATATCATCTCCACCAAACAGGACAAGCTTGCATCTGTTATAGTTTTGGAGAAAAATGTGTTCATTTCATGTATGCGCGAAATGCCTTAAAAATGGCTTTAAAATGGATTTGGAGCATGAAGACGATTATCTCGGGATTGCAATATAACCAAACAAAACTTTTAGTGGATTTCTACTTATTTTATTAAATATCATCTCCACCAAACAGGACAAGCTTGCATCTGTTATAGTTTTGGAGAAAAATGTGTTCATTTCATGTATGCGCGAAATGCCTTAAAAATGGCTTTAAAATGGATTTGGAGCATGGAGACGATTATCTCGGGATTGCAAGATAACCAAACAAAACTTTTAGTGGATTTCTACTTATTTTATTAAATATCATCTCCACCAAGCAGGACAAGCTTGCATCTGTTATAGTTTTGGAGAAAAATGTGTTCATTTCATGTATGCGCGAAATGCCTTAAAAATGGCTTTAAAATGGATTTGGAGCATGGAGACGATTATCTCGGGATTGCAAGATAACCAAACAAAACTTTTAGTGGATTTCTACTTATTTTATTAAATATCATCTCCACCAAACAGGACAAGCTTGCATCTGTTATAGTTTTGGAGAAAAATGTGTTCATTTCATGTATGCGCGAAATGCCTTAAAAATGGCTTTAAAATGGATTTGGAGCATGGAGACGATTATCTCGGGATTGCAATATAACCAAACAAAACTTTTAGTGGATTTCTACTTATTTTATTAAATATCATCTCCACCAAACAGGACAAGCTTGCATCTGTTATAGTTTTGGAGAAAAATGTGTTCATTTCATGTATGCGCGAAATGCCTTAAAAATGGCTTTAAAATGGATTTGGAGCATGGAGACGATTATCTCGGGATTGCAAGATAACCAAACAAAACTTTTAGTGGATTTCTACTTATTTTATTAAATATCATCTCCACCAAACAGGACAAGCTTGCATCTGTTATAGTTTTGGAGAAAAATGTGTTCATTTCATGTATGCGCGAAATGCCTTAAAAATGGCTTTAAAATGGATTTGGAGCATGGAGACGATTATCTCGGGATTGCAAGATAACCAAATAAAACTTTTAGTGGATTTCTACTTATTTTATTAAATATCATCTCCACCAAACAGGACAAGCTTGCATCTGTTATAGTTTTGGAGAAAAATGTGTTCATTTCATGTATGCGCGAAATGCCTTAAAAATGGCTTTAAAATGGATTTGGAGCATGGAGACGATTATCTCGGGATTGCAAGATAACCGAACAAAACTTTTAGTGGATTTCTACTTATTTTATTAAATATCATCTCCACCAAACAGGACAAGCTTGCATCTGTTATAGTTTTGGAGAAAAATGTGTTCATTTCATGTATGCGCGAAATGCCTTAAAAGTGGCTTTAAAATGGATTTGGAGCATGGAGACGATTATCTCGGGACTGCAAGATAACCAAACAAAACTTTTAGTGGATTTCTACTTATTTTATTAAATATCATCTCCACCAAACAGGACAAGCTTGCATCTGTTATAGTTTTGGAGAAAAATGTGTTCATTTCATGTATGCGCGAAATGCCTTAAAAATGGCTTTAAAATGGATTTGGAGCATGGAGACGATTATCTCGGGATTGCAAGATAACCAAACAAAACTTTTAGTGGATTTCTACTTATTTTATTAAATATCATCTCCACCAAACAGGACAAGCTTGCATCTGTTATAGTTTTGGAGAAAAATGTGTTCATTTCATGTATGCGCGAAATGCCTTAAAAATGGCTTTAAAATGGATTTGGAGCATGGAGACGATTATCTCGGGATTGCAAGATAACCAAACAAAACTTTTAGTGGATTTCTACTTATTTTATTAAATATCATCTCCACCAAACAGGACAAGCTTGCATCTGTTATAGTTTTAGAGAAAAATGTGTTCATTTCATGTATGCGCGAAATGCCTTAAAAATGGCTTTAAAATGGATTTGGAGCATGGAGACGATTATCTCGGGATTGCAAGATAACCAAACAAAACTTTTAGTGGATTTCTACTTGTTTTATTAAATATCATCTCCACCAAACAGGACAAGCTTGCATGTGTTATAGTTTTGGAGAAAAATGTGTTCATTTCATGTATGCGCAAAATGCCTTTGAAATGGCTTTAAAATGGATTTGGAGCATGGAGACGATTATCTCAGGATGGCAATATAAACAAACGAAACTTTTAGTAGATTTCTACTTATTTTATTAAATATTATCTCCACCAAACAGGACAAGCTTGCATCTGTTATAGTTTTGGAGAAAAATGTGTTCATTTCATGTATGCGCGAAATGCCTTAAAAATGGCTTTAAAATGGATTTGGAGCATGGAGACGATTATCTCGGGATTGCAAGATAACCAAACAAAACTTTTAGTGGATTTCTACTTATTTTATTAAATATCATCTCCACCAAACAGGACAAGCTTGCATCTGTTATAGTTTTGGAGAAAAATGTGTTCATTTCATGTATGCGCGAAATGCCTTAAAAATGGCTTTAAAATGGATTTGGAGCATGGAGACGATTATCTCGGGATTGCAAGATAACCAAACAAAACTTTTAGTGGATTTCTACTTATTTTATTAAATATCATCTCCACCAAACAGGACAAGCTTGCATGTGTTATAGTTTTGGAGAAAAATGTGTTCATTTCATGTATGCGCAAAATGCCTTTGAAATGGCTTTAAAATGGATTTGGAGCATGGAGACGATTATCTCGGGATTGCAAGATAACCAAACAAAACTTTTAGTGGATTTCTACTTATTTTATTAAATATCATCTCCACCAAACAGGACAAGCTTGCATCTGTTATAGTTTTGGAGAAAAATGTGTTCATTTCATGTATGCGCGAAATGCCTTAAAAATGGCTTTAAAATGGATTTGGAGCATGGAGACGATTATCTCGGGATTGCAAGATAACCAAACAAAACTTTTAGTGGATTTCTACTTATTTTATTAAATATCATCTCCACCAAACAGGACAAGCTTGCATGTGTTATAGTTTTGGAGAAAAATGTGTTCATTTCATGTATGCGCAAAATGCCTTTGAAATGGCTTTAAAATGGATTTGGAGCATGGAGACGAATATCTCGGGATTGCAAGATAACCAAACAAAACTTTTAGTGGATTTCTACTTATTTTATTAAATATCATCTCCACCAAACAGGACAAGCTTGCATCTGTTATAGTTTTGGAGAAAAATGTGTTCATTTCATGTATGCGCGAAATGCCTTAAAAATGGCTTTAAAATGGATTTGGAGCATGGAGACGATTATCTCGGGATTGCAAGATAACCAAACAAAACTTTTAGTGGATTTCTACTTATTTTATTAAATATCATCTCCACCAAACAGGACAAGCTTGCATCTGTTATAGTTTTGGAGAAAAATGTGTTCATTTCATGTATGCGCGAAATGCCTTAAAAATGGCTTTAAAATGGATTTGGAGCATGGAGACGATTATCTCGGGATTGCAAGATAACCAAACAAAACTTTTAGTGGATTTCTACTTATTTTATTAAATATCATCTCCACCAAACAGGACAAGCTTGCATCTGTTATAGTTTTGGAGAAAAATGTGTTCATTTCATGTATGCGCGAAATGCCTTAAAAATGGCTTTAAAATGGATTTGGAGCATGGAGACGATTATCTCGGGATTGCAAGATAACCAAACAAAACTTTTAGTGGATTTCTACTTATTTTATTAAATATCATCTCCACCAAACAGGACAAGCTTGCATCTGTTATAGTTTTGGAGAAAAATGTGTTCATTTCATGTATGCGCGAAATGCCTTAAAAATGGCTTTAAAATGGATTTGGAGCATGGAGACGATTATCTCGGGATTGCAAGATAACCAAACAAAACTTTTAGTGGATTTCTACTTATTTTATTAAATATCATCTCCACCAAACAGGACAAGCTTGCATCTGTTATAGTTTTGGAGAAAAATGTGTTCATTTCATGTATGCGCGAAATGCCTTAAAAATGGCTTTAAAATGGATTTGGAGCATGGAGACGATTATCTCGGGATTGCAAGATAACCAAACAAAACTTTTAGTGGATTTCTACTTATTTTATTAAATATCATCTCCACCAAACAGGACAAGCTTGCATCTGTTATAGTTTTGGAGAAAAATGTGTTCATTTCATGTATGCGCGAAATGCCTTAAAAATGGCTTTAAAATGGATTTGGAGCATGGAGACGATTATCTCGGGATTGCAAGATAACCAAACAAAACTTTTAGTGGATTTCTACTTATTTTATTACATATCATCTCCACCAAACAGGACAAGCTTGCATCTGTTATAGTTTTGGAGAAAAATGTGTTCATTTCATGTATGCGCGAAATGCCTTAAAAATGGCTTTAAAATGGATTTGGAGCATGGAGACGATTATCTCGGGATTGCAAGATAACCAAACAAAACTTTTAGTGGATTTCTACTTATTTTATTAAATATCATCTCCACCAAACAGGACAAGCTTGCATGTGTTATAGTTTTGGAGAAAAATGTGTTCATTTCATGTATGCGCAAAATGCCTTTGAAATGGCTTTAAAATGGATTTGGAGCATGGAGACGATTATCTCGGGATTGCAAGATAACCAAACAAAACTTTTAGTGGATTTCTACTTATTTTATTAAATATCATCTCCACCAAACAGGACAAGCTTGCATCTGTTATAGTTTTGGAGAAAAATGTGTTCATTTCATGTATGCGCGAAATGCCTTAAAAATGGCTTTAAAATGGATTTGGAGCATGGAGACGATTATCTCGGGATTGCAAGATAACCAAACAAAACTTTTAGTGGATTTCCACTTATTTTAATAAATATCATCTCCACCAAACAGGACAAGCTTGCATCTGTTATAGTTTTGGAGAAAAATGTGTTCATTTCATGTATGCGCGAAATGCCTTAAAAATGGCTTTAAAATGGATTTGGAGCATGGAGACGATTATCTCGGGATTGCAAGATAACCAAACAAAACTTTTAGTGGATTTCTACTTATTTTATTAAATATCATCTCCACCAAACAGGACAAGCTTGCATGTGTTATAGTTTTGGAGAAAAATGTGTTCATTTCATGTATGCGCAAAATGCCTTTGAAATGGCTTTAAAATGGATTTGGAGCATGGAGACGATTATCTCGGGATTGCAAGATAACCAAACAAAACTTTTAGTGGATTTCTACTTATTTTATTAAATATCATCTCCACCAAACAGGACAAGCTTGCATCTGTTATAGTTTTGGAGAAAAATGTGTTCATTTCATGTATGCGCGAAATGCCTTAAAAATGGCTTTAAAATGGATTTGGAGCATGGAGACGATTATCTCGGGATTGCAAGATAACCAAACAAAACTTTTAGTGGTTTTCTACTTATTTTATTAAATATCATCTCCACCAAACAGGACAAGCTTGCATGTGTTATAGTTTTGGAGAAAAATGTGTTCATTTCATGTATGCGCAAAATGCCTTTGAAATGGCTTTAAAATGGATTTGGAGCATGGAGACGATTATCTCAGGATGGCAATATAAACAAACGAAACTTTTAGTAGATTTCTACTTATTTTATTAAATATGATCTCCACCAAACAGGACAATCTTGCATCTGTTATAGTTTTGGAGAAAAATGTGTTCATTTCATGTATGCGCGAAATGCCTTAAAAATGGCTTTAAAATGGATTTGGAGCATGGAGACGATTATCTCGGGATTGCAAGATAACCAAACAAAACTTTTAGTGGATTTCTACTTATTTTATTAAATATCATCTCCACCAAACAGGACAAGCTTGCATCTGTTATAGTTTTGGAGAAAAATGTGTTCATTTCATGTATGCGCGAAATGCCTTAAAAATGGCTTTAAAATGGATTTGGAGCATGGAGACGATTATCTCGGGATTGCAAGATAACCAAACAAAACTTTTAGTGGATTTCTACTTATTTTATTAAATATCATCTCCACCAAACAGGACAAGCTTGCATCTGTTATAGTTTTGGAGAAAAATGTGTTCATTTCATGTATGCGCGAAATGCCTTAAAAATGGCTTTAAAATGGATTTGGAGCATGGAGACGATTATCTCGGGATTGCAAGATAACCAAACAAAACTTTTAGTGGATTTCTACTTATTTTATTAAATATCATCTCCACCAAACAGGACAAGCTTGCATCTGTTATAGTTTTGGAGAAAAATGTGTTCATTTCATGTATGCGCGAAATGCCTTAAAAATGGCTTTAAAATGGATTTGGAGCATGGAGACGATTATCTCGGGATTGCAAGATAACCAAACAAAACTTTTAGTGGATTTCTACTTATTTTATTAAATATCATCTCCACCAAACAGGACAAGCTTGCATCTGTTATAGTTTTGGAGAAAAATGTGTTCATTTCATGTATGCGCGAAATGCCTTAAAAATGGCTTTAAAATGGATTTGGAGCATGGAGACGATTATCTCGGGATTGCAAGATAACCAAACAAAACTTTTAGTGGATTTCTACTTATTTTATTAAATATCATCTCCACCAAACAGGACAAGCTTGCATCTTTTATAGTTTTTGAGAAAAATGTGTTCATTTCATGTATGCGCGAAATGCCTTAAAAATGGCTTTAAAATGGATTTGGAGCATGGAGACGATTATCTCGGGATTGCAAGATAACCAAACAAAACTTTTAGTGGATTTCTACTTATTTTATTAAATATCATCTCCACCAAACAGGACAAGCTTGCATGTGTTATAGTTTTGGAGAAAAATGTGTTCATTTCATGTATGCGCAAAATGCCTTTGAAATGGCTTTAAAATGGATTTGGAGCATGGAGACGATTATCTCGGGATTGCAAGATAACCAAACAAAACTTTTAGTGGATTTCTACTTATTTTATTAAATATCATCTCCACCAAACAGGACAAGCTTGCATCTGTTATAGTTTTGGAGAAAAATGTGTTCATTTCATGTATGCGCGAAATGCCTTAAAAATGGCTTTAAAATGGATTTGGAGCATGGAGACGATTATCTCGGGATTGCAAGATAACCAAACAAAACTTTTAGTGGATTTCCACTTATTTTATTAAATATCATCTCCACCAAACAGGACAAGCTTGCATCTGTTATAGTTTTGGAGAAAAATGTGTTCATTTCATGTATGCGCGAAATGCCTTAAAAATGGCTTTAAAATGGATTTGGAGCATGGAGACGATTATCTCGGGATTGCAAGATAACCAAACAAAACTTTTAGTGGATTTCTACTTATTTTATTAAATATCATCTCCACCAAACAGGACAAGCTTGCATCTGTTATAGTTTTAGAGAAAAATGTGTTCATTTCATGTATGCGCGAAATGCCTTAAAAATGGCTTTAAAATGGATTTGGAGCATGGAGACGATTATCTCGGGATTGCAAGATAACCAAACAAAACTTTTAGTGGATTTCTACTTATTTTATTAAATATCATCTCCACCAAACAGGACAAGCTTGCATGTGTTATAGTTTTGGAGAAAAATGTGTTCATTTCATGTATGCGCAAAATGCCTTTGAAATGGCTTTAAAATGGATTTGGAGCATGGAGACGATTATCTCAGGATGGCAATATAAACAAACGAAACTTTTAGTAGATTTCTACTTATTTTATTAAATATTATCTCCACCAAACAGGACAAGCTTGCATCTGTTATAGTTTTGGAGAAAAATGTGTTCATTTCATGTATGCGCGAAATGCCTTAAAAATGGCTTTAAAATGGATTTGGAGCATGGAGACGATTATCTCGGGATTGCAATATAACCAAACAAAACTTTTAGTGGATTTCTACTTATTTTATTAAATATCATCTCCACCAAACAGGACAAGCTTGCATCTGTTATAGTTTTGGAGAAAAATGTGTTCATTTCATGTATGCGCGAAATGCCTTAAAAATGGCTTTAAAATGGATTTGGAGCATGGAGACGATTATCTCGGGATTGCAAGATAACCAAACAAAACTTTTAGTGGATTTCTACTTATTTTATTAAATATCATCTCCACCAAACAGGACAAGCTTGCATCTGTTATAGTTTTGGAGAAAAATGTGTTCACTTCATGTATGCGCGAAATGCCTTAAAAATGGCTTTAAAATGGATTTGGAGCATGGAGACGATTATCTCGGGATTGCAAGATAACCAAACAAAACTTTTAGTGGATTTCTACTTATTTTATTAAATATCATCTCCACCAAACAGGACAAGCTTGCATCTGTTATAGTTTTGGAGAAAAATGTGTTCATTTCATGTATGCGCAAAATGCCTTAAAAATGGCTTTAAAATGGATTTGGAGCATGGAGACGATTATCTCGGGATTGCAAGATAACCAAACAAAACTTTTAGTGGATTTCTACTTATTTTATTAAATATCATCTCCACCAAACAGGACAAGCTTGCATCTGTTATAGTTTTGGAGAAAAATGTGTTCATTTCATGTATGCGCGAAATGCCTTAAAAATGGCTTTAAAATGGATTTGGAGCATGGAGACGATTATCTCGGGATTGCAAGATAACCAAACAAAACTTTTAGTGGTTTTCTACTTATTTTATTAAATATCATCTCCACCAAACAGGACAAGCTTGCATGTGTTATAGTTTTGGAGAAAAATGTGTTCATTTCATGTATGCGCAAAATGCCTTTGAAATGGCTTTAAAATGGATTTGGAGCATGGAGACGATTATCTCGGTATTGCAAGATAACCAAACAAAACTTTTAGTGGATTTCTACTTATTTTATTAAATATCATCTCCACCAAACAGGACAAGCTTGCATCTGTTATAGTTTTGGAGAAAAATGTGTTCATTTCATGTATGCGCGAAATGCCTTAAAAATGGCTTTAAAATGGATTTGGAGCATGGAGACGATTATCTCGGGATTGCAAGATAACCAAACAAAACTTTTAGTGGATTTCTACTTATTTTATTAAATATCATCTCCACCAAACAGGACAAGCTTGCATCTGTTATAGTTTTGGAGAAAAATGTGTTCATTTCATGTATGCGCGAAATGCCTTAAAAATGGCTTTAAAATGGATTTGGAGCATGGAGACGATTATCTCGGGATTGCAAGATAACCAAACAAAACTTTTAGTGGATTTCTACTTATTTTATTAAATATCATCTCCACCAAACAGGACAAGCTTGCATGTGTTATAGTTTTGGAGAAAAATGTGTTCATTTCATGTATGCGCAAAATGCCTTTGAAATGGCTTTAAAATGGATTTGGAGCATGGAGACGATTATCTCGGGATTGCAAGATAACCAAACAAAACTTTTAGTGGATTTCTACTTATTTTATTAAATATCATCTCCACCAAACAGGACAAGCTTGCATCTGTTATAGTTTTGGAGAAAAATGTGTTCATTTCATGTATGCGCGAAATGCCTTAAAAATGGCTTTAAAATGGATTTGGAGCATGGAGACGATTATCTCGGGATTGCAAGATAACCAAACAAAACTTTTAGTGGATTTCTACTTATTTTATTAAATATCATCTCCACCAAACAGGACAAGCTTGCATCTGTTATAGTTTTGGAGAAAAATGTGTTCATTTCATGTATGCGCGAAATGCCTTAAAAATGGCTTTAAAATGGATTTGGAGCATGGAGACGATTATCTCGGGATTGCAAGATAACCAAACAAAACTTTTAGTGGATTTCTACTTATTTTATTAAATATCATCTCCACCAAACAGGACAAGCTTGCATCTGTTATAGTTTTAGAGAAAAATGTGTTCATTTCATGTATGCGCGAAATGCCTTAAAAATGGCTTTAAAATGGATTTGGAGCATGGAGACGATTATCTCGGGATTGCAAGATAACCAAACAAAACTTTTAGTGGATTTCTACTTATTTTATTAAATATCATCTCCACCAAACAGGACAAGCTTGCATGTGTTATAGTTTTGGAGAAAAATGTGTTCATTTCATGTATGCGCAAAATGCCTTTGAAATGGCTTTAAAATGGATTTGGAGCATGGAGACGATTATCTCAGGATGGCAATATAAACAAACGAAACTTTTAGTAGATTTCTACTTATTTTATTAAATATTATCTCCACCAAACAGGACAAGCTTGCATCTGTTATAGTTTTGGAGAAAAATGTGTTCATTTCATGTATGCGCGAAATGCCTTAAAAATGGCTTTAAAATGGATTTGGAGCATGGAGACGATTATCTCGGGATTGCAAGATAACCAAACAAAACTTTTAGTGGATTTCTACTTATTTTATTAAATATCATCTCCACCAAACAGGACAAGCTTGCATCTGTTATAGTTTTGGAGAAAAATGTGTTCATTTCATGTATGCGCGAAATGCCTTAAAAATGGCTTTAAAATGGATTTGGAGCATGGAGACGATTATCTCGGGATTGCAAGATAACCAAACAAAACTTTTAGTGGATTTCTACTTATTTTATTAAATATCATCTCCACCAAACAGGACAAGCTTGCATCTGTTATAGTTTTGGAGAAAAATGTGTTCATTTCATGTATGCGCGAAATGCCTTAAAAATGGCTTTAAAATGGATTTGGAGCATGGAGACGATTATCTCGGGATTGCAAGATAACCAAACAAAACTTTTAGTGGATTTCTACTTATTTTATTAAATATCATCTCCACCAAACAGGACAAGCTTGCATCTGTTATAGTTTTAGAGAAAAATGTGTTCATTTCATGTATGCGCGAAATGCCTTAAAAATGGCTTTAAAATGGATTTGGAGCATGGAGACGATTATCTCGGGATTGCAAAATAACCAAACAAAACTTTTAGTGGATTTCTACTTATTTTATTAAATATCATCTCCACCAAACAGGACAAGCTTGCATGTGTTATAGTTTTGGAGAAAAATGTGTTCATTTCATGTATGCGCAAAATGCCTTTGAAATGGCTTTAAAATGGATTTGGAGCATGGAGACGATTATCTCAGGATGGCAATATAAACAAACGAAACTTTTAGTAGATTTCTACTTATTTTATTAAATATTATCTCCACCAAACAGGACAAGCTTGCATCTGTTATAGTTTTGGAGAAAAATGTGTTCATTTCATGTATGCGCGAAATGCCTTAAAAATGGCTTTAAAATGGATTTGGAGCATGGAGACGATTATCTCGGGATTGCAAGATAACCAAACAAAACTTTTAGTGGATTTCTACTTATTTTATTAAATATCATCTCCACCAAACAGGACAAGCTTGCATCTGTTATAGTTTTGGAGAAAAATGTGTTCATTTCATGTATGCGCGAAATGCCTTAAAAATGGCTTTAAAATGGATTTGGAGCATGGAGACGATTATCTCGGGATTGCAAGATAACCAAACAAAACTTTTAGTGGATTTCTACTTATTTTATTAAATATCATCTCCACCAAACAGGACAAGCTTGCATGTGTTATAGTTTTGGAGAAAAATGTGTTCATTTCATGTATGCGCAAAATGCCTTTGAAATGGCTTTAAAATGGATTTGGAGCATGGAGACGATTATCTCAGGATGGCAATATAAACAAACGAAACTTTTATTAGATTTCTACTTATTTTATTAAATATTATCTCCACCAAACAGGACAAGCTTGCATCTGTTATAGTTTTGGAGAAAAATGTGTTCATTTCATGTATGCGCGAAATGCCTTAAAAATGGCTTTAAAATGGATTTGGAGCATGGAGACGATTATCTCGGGATTGCAAGATAACCAAACAAAACTTTTAGTGGATTTCTACTTATTTTATTAAATATCATCTCCACCAAACAGGACAAGCTTGCATCTGTTATAGTTTTGGAGAAAAATGTGTTCATTTCATGTATGCGCGAAATGCCTTAAAAATGGCTTTAAAATGGATTTGGAGCATGAAGACGATTATCTCGGGATTGCAATATAACCAAACAAAACTTTTAGTGGATTTCTACTTATTTTATTAAATATCATCTCCACCAAACAGGACAAGCTTGCATCTGTTATAGTTTTGGAGAAAAATGTGTTCATTTCATGTATGCGCGAAATGCCTTAAAAATGGCTTTAAAATGGATTTGGAGCATGGAGACGATTATCTCGGGATTGCAAGATAACCAAACAAAACTTTTAGTGGATTTCTACTTATTTTATTAAATATCATCTCCACCAAACAGGACAAGCTTGCATCTGTTATAGTTTTGGAGAAAAATGTGTTCATTTCATGTATGCGCGAAATGCCTTAAAAATGGCTTTAAAATGGATTTGGAGCATGGAGACGATTATCTCGGGATTGCAAGATAACCAAACAAAACTTTTAGTGGATTTCTACTTATTTTATTAAATATCATCTCCACCAAACAGGACAAGCTTGCATCTGTTATAGTTTTGGAGAAAAATGTGTTCATTTCATGTATGCGCGAAATGCCTTAAAAATGGCTTTAAAATGGATTTGGAGCATGGAGACGATTATCTCGGGATTGCAAGATAACCAAACAAAACTTTTAGTGGATTTCTACTTATTTTATTAAATATCATCTCCACCAAACAGGACAAGCTTGCATGTGTTATAGTTTTGGAGAAAAATGTGTTCATTTCATGTATGCGCAAAATGCCTTTGAAATGGCTTTAAAATGGATTTGGAGCATGGAGACGATTATCTCGGGATTGCAAGATAACCAAACAAAACTTTTAGTGGATTTCTACTTATTTTATTAAATATCATCTCCACCAAACAGGACAAGCTTGCATCTGTTATAGTTTTGGAGAAAAATGTGTTCATTTCATGTATGCGCGAAATGCCTTAAAAATGGCTTTAAAATGGATTTGGAGCATGGAGACGATTATCTCGGGATTGCAAGATAACCAAACAAAACTTTTAGTGGTTTTCTACTTATTTTATTAAATATCATCTCCACCAAACAGGACAAGCTTGCATGTGTTATAGTTTTGGAGAAAAATGTGTTCATTTCATGTATGCGCAAAATGCCTTTGAAATGGCTTTAAAATGGATTTGGAGCATGGAGACGATTATCTCGGGATTGCAAGATAACCAAACAAAACTTTTAGTGGATTTCTACTTATTTTATTAAATATCATCTCCACCAAACAGGACAAGCTTGCATCTGTTATAGTTTTGGAGAAAAATGTGTTCATTTCATGTATGCGCGAAATGCCTTAAAAATGGCTTTAAAATGGATTTGGAGCATGGAGACGATTATCTCGGGATTGCAAGATAACCAAACAAAACTTTTAGTAAATTTCTACTTATTTTATTAAATATCATCTCCACCAAACAGGACAAGCTTGCATCTGTTATAGTTTTGGAGAAAAATGTGTTCATTTCATGTATGCGCGAAATGCCTTAAAAATGGCTTTAAAATGGATTTGGAGCATGGAGACGATTATCTCGGGATTGCAAGATAACCAAACAAAACTTTTAGTGGATTTCTACTTATTTTATTAAATATCATCTCCACCAAACAGGACAAGCTTGCATGTGTTATAGTTTTGGAGAAAAATGTGTTCATTTCATGTATGCGCAAAATGCCTTTGAAATGGCTTTAAAAGGGATTTGGAGCATGGAGACGATTATCTCGGGATTGCAAGATAACCAAACAAAACTTTTAGTGGATTTCTACTTATTTTATTAAATATCATCTCCACCAAACAGGACAAGCTTGCATCTGTTATAGTTTTGGAGAAAAATGTGTTCATTTCATGTATGCGCGAAATGCCTTAAAAATGGCTTTAAAATGGATTTGGAGCATGGAGACGATTATCTCGGGATTGCAAGATAACCAAACAAAACTTTTAGTGGATTTCTACTTATTTTATTAAATATCATCTCCACCAAACAGGACAAGCTTGCATCTGTTATAGTTTTGGAGAAAAATGTGTTCATTTCATGTATGCGCGAAATGCCTTAAAAATGGCTTTAAAATGGATTTGGAGCATGGAGACGATTATCTCGGGATTGCAAGATAACCAAACAAAACTTTTAGTGGATTTCTACTTATTTTATTAAATATCATCTCCACCAAACAGGACAAGCTTGCATCTGTTATAGTTTTGGAGAAAAATGTGTTCATTTCATGTATGCGCGAAATGCCTTAAAAATGGCTTTAAAATGGATTTGGAGCATGGAGACGATTATCTCGGGATTGCAAGATAACCAAACAAAACTTTTAGTGGATTTCTACTTATTTTATTAAATATCATCTCCACCAAACAGGACAAGCTTGCATCTGTTATAGTTTTGGAGAAAAATGTGTTCATTTCATGTATGCGCGAAATGCCTTAAAAATGGCTTTAAAATGGATTTGGAGCATGGAGACGATTATCTCGGGATTGCAAGATAACCAAACAAAACTTTTAGTGGATTTCTACTTATTTTATTAAATATCATCTCCACCAAACAGGACAAGCTTGCATGTGTTATAGTTTTGGAGAAAAATGTGTTCATTTCATGTATGCGCAAAATGCCTTTGAAATGGCTTTAAAATGGATTTGGAGCATGGAGACGATTATCTCGGGATTGCAAGATAACCAAACAAAACTTTTAGTGGATTTCTACTTATTTTATTAAATATCATCTCCACCAAACAGGACAAGCTTGCATCTGTTATAGTTTTGGAGAAAAATGTGTTCATTTCATGTATGCGCGAAATGCCTTAAAAATGGCTTTAAAATGGATTTGGAGCATGGAGACGATTATCTCGGGATTGCAAGATAACCAAACAAAACTTTTAGTGGATTTCCACTTATTTTAATAAATATCATCTCCACCAAACAGGACAAGCTTGCATCTGTTATAGTTTTGGAGAAAAATGTGTTCATTTCATGTATGCGCGAAATGCCTTAAAAATGGCTTTAAAATGGATTTGGAGCATGGAGACGATTATCTCGGGATTGCAAGATAACCAAACAAAACTTTTAGTGGATTTCTACTTATTTTATTAAATATCATCTCCACCAAACAGGACAAGCTTGCATGTGTTATAGTTTTGGAGAAAAATGTGTTCATTTCATGTATGCGCAAAATGCCTTTGAAATGGCTTTAAAATGGATTTGGAGCATGGAGACGATTATCTCGGGATTGCAAGATAACCAAACAAAACTTTTAGTGGATTTCTACTTATTTTATTAAATATCATCTCCACCAAACAGGACAAGCTTGCATCTGTTATAGTTTTGGAGAAAAATGTGTTCATTTCATGTATGCGCGAAATGCCTTAAAAATGGCTTTAAAATGGATTTGGAGCATGGAGACGATTATCTCGGGATTGCAAGATAACCAAACAAAACTTTTAGTGGTTTTCTACTTATTTTATTAAATATCATCTCCACCAAACAGGACAAGCTTGCATGTGTTATAGTTTTGGAGAAAAATGTGTTCATTTCATGTATGCGCAAAATGCCTTTGAAATGGCTTTAAAATGGATTTGGAGCATGGAGACGATTATCTCAGGATGGCAATATAAACAAACGAAACTTTTAGTAGATTTCTACTTATTTTATTAAATATGATCTCCACCAAACAGGACAAGCTTGCATCTGTTATAGTTTTGGAGAAAAATGTGTTCATTTCATGTATGCGCGAAATGCCTTAAAAATGGCTTTAAAATGGATTTGGAGCATGGAGACGATTATCTCGGGATTGCAAGATAACCAAACAAAACTTTTAGTGGATTTCTACTTATTTTATTAAATATCATCTCCACCAAACAGGACAAGCTTGCATCTGTTATAGTTTTGGAGAAAAATGTGTTCATTTCATGTATGCGCGAAATGCCTTAAAAATGGCTTTAAAATGGATTTGGAGCATGGAGACGATTATCTCGGGATTGCAAGATAACCAAACAAAACTTTTAGTGGATTTCTACTTATTTTATTAAATATCATCTCCACCAAACAGGACAAGCTTGCATCTGTTATAGTTTTGGAGAAAAATGTGTTCATTTCATGTATGCGCGAAATGCCTTAAAAATGGCTTTAAAATGGATTTGGAGCATGGAGACGATTATCTCGGGATTGCAAGATAACCAAACAAAACTTTTAGTGGATTTCTACTTATTTTATTAAATATCATCTCCACCAAACAGGACAAGCTTGCATCTGTTATAGTTTTGGAGAAAAATGTGTTCATTTCATGTATGCGCGAAATGCCTTAAAAATGGCTTTAAAATGGATTTGGAGCATGGAGACGATTATCTCGGGATTGCAAGATAACCAAACAAAACTTTTAGTGGATTTCTACTTATTTTATTAAATATCATCTCCACCAAACAGGACAAGCTTGCATCTGTTATAGTTTTGGAGAAAAATGTGTTCATTTCATGTATGCGCGAAATGCCTTAAAAATGGCTTTAAAATGGATTTGGAGCATGGAGACGATTATCTCGGGATTGCAAGATAACCAAACAAAACTTTTAGTGGATTTCTACTTATTTTATTAAATATCATCTCCACCAAACAGGACAAGCTTGCATCTGTTATAGTTTTGGAGAAAAATGTGTTCATTTCATGTATGCGCGAAATGCCTTAAAAATGGCTTTAAAATGGATTTGGAGCATGGAGACGATTATCTCGGGATTGCAAGATAACCAAACAAAACTTTTAGTGGATTTCTACTTATTTTATTAAATATCATCTCCACCAAACAGGACAAGCTTGCATGTGTTATAGTTTTGGAGAAAAATGTGTTCATTTCATGTATGCGCAAAATGCCTTTGAAATGGCTTTAAAATGGATTTGGAGCATGGAGACGATTATCTCGGGATTGCAAGATAACCAAACAAAACTTTTAGTGGATTTCTACTTATTTTATTAAATATCATCTCCACCAAACAGGACAAGCTTGCATCTGTTATAGTTTTGGAGAAAAATGTGTTCATTTCATGTATGCGCGAAATGCCTTAAAAATGGCTTTAAAATGGATTTGGAGCATGGAGACGATTATCTCGGGATTGCAAGATAACCAAACAAAACTTTTAGTGGATTTCCACTTATTTTATTAAATATCATCTCCACCAAACAGGACAAGCTTGCATCTGTTATAGTTTTGGAGAAAAATGTGTTCATTTCATGTATGCGCGAAATGCCTTAAAAATGGCTTTAAAATGGATTTGGAGCATGGAGACGATTATCTCGGGATTGCAAGATAACCAAACAAAACTTTTAGTGGATTTCTACTTATTTTATTAAATATCATCTCCACCAAACAGGACAAGCTTGCATCTGTTATAGTTTTAGAGAAAAATGTGTTCATTTCATGTATGCGCGAAATGCCTTAAAAATGGCTTTAAAATGGATTTGGAGCATGGAGACGATTATCTCGGGATTGCAAGATAACCAAACAAAACTTTTAGTGGATTTCTACTTATTTTATTAAATATCATCTCCACCAAACAGGACAAGCTTGCATGTGTTATAGTTTTGGAGAAAAATGTGTTCATTTCATGTATGCGCAAAATGCCTTTGAAATGGCTTTAAAATGGATTTGGAGCATGGAGACGATTATCTCAGGATGGCAATATAAACAAACGAAACTTTTAGTAGATTTCTACTTATTTTATTAAATATTATCTCCACCAAACAGGACAAGCTTGCATCTGTTATAGTTTTGGAGAAAAATGTGTTCATTTCATGTATGCGCGAAATGCCTTAAAAATGGCTTTAAAATGGATTTGGAGCATGGAGACGATTATCTCGGGATTGCAATATAACCAAACAAAACTTTTAGTGGATTTCTACTTATTTTATTAAATATCATCTCCACCAAACAGGACAAGCTTGCATCTGTTATAGTTTTGGAGAAAAATGTGTTCATTTCATGTATGCGCGAAATGCCTTAAAAATGGCTTTAAAATGGATTTGGAGCATGGAGACGATTATCTCGGGATTGCAAGATAACCAAACAAAACTTTTAGTGGATTTCTACTTATTTTATTAAATATCATCTCCACCAAACAGGACAAGCTTGCATCTGTTATAGTTTTGGAGAAAAATGTGTTCACTTCATGTATGCGCGAAATGCCTTAAAAATGGCTTTAAAATGGATTTGGAGCATGGAGACGATTATCTCGGGATTGCAAGATAACCAAACAAAACTTTTAGTGGATTTCTACTTATTTTATTAAATATCATCTCCACCAAACAGGACAAGCTTGCATCTGTTATAGTTTTGGAGAAAAATGTGTTCATTTCATGTATGCGCAAAATGCCTTAAAAATGGCTTTAAAATGGATTTGGAGCATGGAGACGATTATCTCGGGATTGCAAGATAACCAAACAAAACTTTTAGTGGATTTCTACTTATTTTATTAAATATCATCTCCACCAAACAGGACAAGCTTGCATCTGTTATAGTTTTGGAGAAAAATGTGTTCATTTCATGTATGCGCGAAATGCCTTAAAAATGGCTTTAAAATGGATTTGGAGCATGGAGACGATTATCTCGGGATTGCAAGATAACCAAACAAAACTTTTAGTGGTTTTCTACTTATTTTATTAAATATCATCTCCACCAAACAGGACAAGCTTGCATGTGTTATAGTTTTGGAGAAAAATGTGTTCATTTCATGTATGCGCAAAATGCCTTTGAAATGGCTTTAAAATGGATTTGGAGCATGGAGACGATTATCTCGGTATTGCAAGATAACCAAACAAAACTTTTAGTGGATTTCTACTTATTTTATTAAATATCATCTCCACCAAACAGGACAAGCTTGCATCTGTTATAGTTTTGGAGAAAAATGTGTTCATTTCATGTATGCGCGAAATGCCTTAAAAATGGCTTTAAAATGGATTTGGAGCATGGAGACGATTATCTCGGGATTGCAAGATAACCAAACAAAACTTTTAGTGGATTTCTACTTATTTTATTAAATATCATCTCCACCAAACAGGACAAGCTTGCATCTGTTATAGTTTTGGAGAAAAATGTGTTCATTTCATGTATGCGCGAAATGCCTTAAAAATGGCTTTAAAATGGATTTGGAGCATGGAGACGATTATCTCGGGATTGCAAGATAACCAAACAAAACTTTTAGTGGATTTCTACTTATTTTATTAAATATCATCTCCACCAAACAGGACAAGCTTGCATGTGTTATAGTTTTGGAGAAAAATGTGTTCATTTCATGTATGCGCAAAATGCCTTTGAAATGGCTTTAAAATGGATTTGGAGCATGGAGACGATTATCTCGGGATTGCAAGATAACCAAACAAAACTTTTAGTGGATTTCTACTTATTTTATTAAATATCATCTCCACCAAACAGGACAAGCTTGCATCTGTTATAGTTTTGGAGAAAAATGTGTTCATTTCATGTATGCGCGAAATGCCTTAAAAATGGCTTTAAAATGGATTTGGAGCATGGAGACGATTATCTCGGGATTGCAAGATAACCAAACAAAACTTTTAGTGGATTTCTACTTATTTTATTAAATATCATCTCCACCAAACAGGACAAGCTTGCATCTGTTATAGTTTTGGAGAAAAATGTGTTCATTTCATGTATGCGCGAAATGCCTTAAAAATGGCTTTAAAATGGATTTGGAGCATGGAGACGATTATCTCGGGATTGCAAGATAACCAAACAAAACTTTTAGTGGATTTCTACTTATTTTATTAAATATCATCTCCACCAAACAGGACAAGCTTGCATCTGTTATAGTTTTAGAGAAAAATGTGTTCATTTCATGTATGCGCGAAATGCCTTAAAAATGGCTTTAAAATGGATTTGGAGCATGGAGACGATTATCTCGGGATTGCAAG